>NC_088212.1:30274385-30484385 GCF_036934945.1 Oncorhynchus masou masou | reverse complement strand
TTTCAGCAGGATAGTATTAACAGGCAATTTGGAGGTATTGTCACTCATTACAAACATACACACTTCTCATTCAGACCTACATACAATAAATTAAATTTATATGTCTAGGACCGTTTATACAAGATGTCATGCAGTCATGCAATGTTTTTGAAAGCTTCATGCCTGCGCCTCTCAATCAGTGTGTAGCCCAGTGTTCATCTTACATCCATTCCTTTGTTATCTCTCCCAGGCTGTATAGGAGTCAGTGAAGCGGAAGGAATGTGAGGTATGTTCAGGGCCCTGTCTGTCAGAGGAGTGTGGAGGTTTGAGGAGGGTGGTCAGTGCCCACCCCAGGGCCTGCAGGCTGATGCTCCCACACACACATATAAAGAAAGCTTTGTCCGATGCTCTCACTCCCTCCAACCCTCCCTTTATTTATCTCACCCCCACTTGCACTCCCGCTCACACACACACTCCCGTTCACACACACACTCCCGCTCACACACACACTCCCGTTCGCACGCACACACACACACACACACACACACACACACACACACACACACACACACACACACACACACACACACACACACACACACACACACACACACACACACACACACACACACACACACACACACACACACACACACACACACACAGGCTCAATGGGCAAAAGTGATAATTATATAAATCTTAATTAGTTTCCGGGGATTAAAACTCTGCTGATTTGGTGAGGAAAGGAAATGCTAACAGCTTGGAATCGTGATTATTTTCTGTGCATGTATAAAACTTGGGTTAATACCTGAGATGAAACAAACAGCTTAAAATTCCCAAATCTCATTGTGCCTGCAAGGGATTCTAGTTGCATGCTAAATACAGCTGAAATACAGAGCTAACACACTGGAAACACACAATGTTTTCACCATCAATTCAACATTGTCGAAACTCTTCACACAGTCAGTGAAACAGAAGTGTATGTGGACCAAACTGTGAATCATTTTTAGTTGCTTTCACACAAAATGAATCAATGACCACATTCTCCGAAATCCATGAACTCTTTTCTCATTCATACTCTACCACCTGCAAAACTATATATTTGCAGCACATTTTCAAACGCTAACACACTTTCCAAAACTGTTAAAAACACATTCAAAACAGAATTATGGCAAATGTCGTGCATTTCTCCAGTAACTAGATTGGAACATATAGAAAATCTCAGCAGAATATTTAATCATTCCAAACACAGCTGATTGCATTTCAGCTGAAAGCCGACCCAAGTGTCCTGTTTTTAGTCTCGCTACCAAACAGACAAAAGAGGATGGCTTCGGAATGATTTAGTTTGGAAACATGGATCAAGGAAGACAGGTTGGTGGGGAAAGAAGAGTGGCAGGGAGAGGGAGACAGTGTGGAGGACAAAGGAGAGGAAGACCAAGAGCGGTGGTCTCTGATGAGATAAAGGCCACAATTATTGACCATGTTGTAAACCATGGTCTCTCTGTGAGAGAGGCCAGTTTAAGGGTGCAACCAAATCTGCAGCATTCAACAGTTGCATCAATAGTAGGAATTTTCCGGCAAAACAACAGGTGAGATGTGCATCTATAAATGATAATTTAACTACATATTACAGTACCATACAGTATGTTCACATTTTTTACTGACATTTTGAAATATATTGATTGTTCTGTGTTTTTCGGTAGGATCCAAAGGTTGCCTCCCACAGGAGGCATTGATGACATGGTAATTGGCAACAATACAATAAAACTGCTGGGAAATTCGGGACAGAGTGCTGGCAGACAATAAAATATAAAAATAAGGATTAAGTAGTTGTACACTGTACCCTTTGAGAAAAACTGTGAACGTGTGAAAGAACTCCGGTATCAATATGTCCAGGTAAGATGTCTGTTCAATAACCAAACATACATACATAGCTATGCATAATGTAAAGTACTGTAGAAGATCTTTGTTGATGAAGCTGGATTCAACCTGGCAAAAACACGCCGCAGGGGAAGAAATGTGATTGGACAGAGAGGAGCTAACATCACAATGTGTGCAGCACTATCCAATTATGGTTTGCTGTTACACAAACCACTCATTGGCCCCTACAATATAGAGAGGCTCATTTCTTTTCTGGATGACCTGCATAATCGACTTGTGCCAGCGGAGAAGAAAGGGGCACGAAACTCCCCTTGTTGTGTGGGATAATGTGGCATTCCACCACTCTGCTGCGGTCACAGACTGGTTTGCTGCACATCCCACGATGTCAGTACTATTCCTGCCTCCATACTCCCCCTTCCTAAACCCCATAGAGGAGATTTCTCTGCATGGAGGTGGAAGGTTTATGACCAACATCCACATGACCAGATGTCCTTACTGGATGCCATGAATGCAAGTTGTGGAGACACTTCTCCTGAAGACTGCCAGGGTGTGGAGACACTTCTCCTGAAGACTGCCAGGGTGTAGAGACACTTCTCCTGAAGACTGCCAGGGTGTGGAGACACTTCTCCTGAAGACTGCCAGGGTGTGGAGACACTTCTCCTGAAGACTGCCAGGGTGTGGAGACACTTCTCCTGAAGACTGCCAGGGTGTGGAGACACTTCTCCTGAAGACTGCCAGGGTGTGGGGACACTTCTCCTGAAGACTGTTAGGGTGTGGAGACACTTCTCCTGAAGACTGCCAGGGTGTGGAGACCCTTCTCCTGACAACTGCCAGGGTGTGGAGACACTTCTCCTGAAGACTGCCAGGGTGTGGAGACACTTCTCCTGAAGACTGCCAGGGTGTGGAGACACTTCTCCTGATGACTGCCAGGGTGTGGGGACACTTCTCCTGAAGACTGCCAGGGTGTGGAGACACTTCTCCTGAAGACTGCCAGGGTGTGGAGACACTTCTCCTGATGACTGCCAGGGTGTGGGGACACTTCTCCTGAAGACTGTCAGGGTGTGGAGATACTTCTCCTGAAGACTGCCAGGGTGTGGAGACACTTCTCCTGAAGACTGCCAGGGTGTGGAGACCCTTCTCCTGAAGACTGCCAGGGTTGGATTAGACATTCCAGAGGATACTTTCCAAGCTGCATCGCCAGAGGAGACATAAGATGTGATGTTGATGAGAAGTTGTGGCCAAATGCAGGAGAGAGGGAGAACTACAACCCTCACAGTACTGTACAGTATGAGTGATTATACTATACATGTTGATGAGAACTAGAACCCTCACAGTACTGTACATTATGAGTGATTATACTATACATGTTTATGAGAACTAGAACACTCACAGTACTGTACAGTATGAGTGATTATATTATACATGTTGATGAGAACTAGAACCCTCACAGTACTGTACAGTATGAGTGATTATACTATACATGTTGATGAGAACTAGAACCCTCACAGTACTGTACAGTATGAGTGATTATACTATACATGTTGATGAGAACTAGAACCTCACAGTACTGTACAGTATGAGTGATTATACTATACATGTTGATGAGAACTAGAACCCTCACAGTACTGTACAGTATGAGTGATTATACTATACATGTTGATGAGAACTAGAACCCTCACAGTACTGTACAGTATGAGTGATTATATTATACATGTTGATGAGAACTAGAACCCTCACAGTACTGTACAGTATGAGTGATTATACTATACATGTTGATGAGAACTAGAACCCTCACAGTACTGTACAGTATGAGTGATTATACTATACATGTTGATGAGAACTAGAACCCTCACAGTACTGTACAGTATGAGTGATTATACTATACATGTTGATGAGAACTAGAACCCTCACAGTACTGTACAGTATGAGTGATTATACTATACATGTTGATGAGAACTAGAACCCTCACAGTACTGTACAGTATGAGTGATTATACTATACATGTTGATGAGAACTAGAACCCTCACAGTACTGTACAGTATGAGTGATTATACTATACATGTTGATGAGAACTAGAACCCTCACAGTACTGTACAGTATGAGTGATTATACTATACATGTTGATGAGAACTAGAACCCTCACAGTACTGTACAGTATGAGTGATTATACTATACATGTTGATGAGAACTAGAACCCTCACAGTACTGTACAGTATGAGTGATTATACTATACATGTTGATGAGAACTAGAACCCTCACAGTACTGTACAGTATGAGTGATTATACTATACATGTTGATGAGAACTAGAACCCTCACAGTACTGTACAGTATTAGTGATTATACTATACATGTTGATGAGAACTAGAACCCTCACAGTATTGTACAGTATGAGTGATTATACTATACATGTTGATGAGAACTAGAACCCTCACAGTACTGTACAGTATGAGTGATTATACTATACATGTTGATGAGAACTAGAACCCTCACAGTACTGTACAGTATGAGTGATTATACTATACATGTTTTTTTTGGTAATTATTATTGCAGCCCTGGAATTATTATTGCAGCCCTGGAATCACAAGTAAATTACTATATGTAAAGATTTAGAAAAATAAAGGCTATTGAAGCAAATTGCTGCATTTCTGATTCATTCTTGTAACATATACTTTAGTACAGTCAATAAAGTGAAAAGGTGTTATTCTTATTCTATAATGAAATACTGATTTACGTGAAATCCTTCAAACTTCAAAGAGAAAAGTTAATCATTTATGTAATGCTCCATGTTAGTGTTTTTTTTTAGGGCAATGTGTTATGAGTGACAATGTATGCTTTCTGAGTGAGAATTGTTGCCAGTGTTATGGTCGATCGAGCTTATTTTGAGAAATGTATGAAGTGTTTTGGTGGTTTGAGTGAGTTTTGGAGATGAGAAGAACTGTTTGGCCAAGATGTAGAGTTTTGAAAAAATGGCTTCAGTATTGACCGATGCCTGTTAGCAATTGAAAAAACCCTTGTAATACCTGAGATGCAGCACACAAAATGCGTTGGACTCTAAAAATGCTGTGTTTGGTTGACCCAACTGCTGGGTTGCAGACGATGGGTCACTGAGTTTGGTTGTTTTCTTTAAAAACTTGGTTATTATTGATGCTGGGTCATTGAGATATGACCCAGTGGGTTAGATCAGAAGACTGGAGGCATAGTTTAGTAGGGCCATGGCTTTCAAATAGTTATTTTTAGCCACCTATGAGAGTAAATAACATTCCTGTTCATCTGTTCTGTTGTATTTATCACGTTAATGTTGAACATTTACATTTGTGTAGTTTCAATGAGACTTACAGAAGGGAATCATTTTCCCCAATTGAATTTGCAGTATGTAAACTTAACATGATGCACATGATGAATGCCATTTACTCTGAGGTGGCCAGTAAGATCTATCTGAAAGCCAAGCTCATAATAAGCCAAGCCTCCTGAAAATAACTTAAAGATTACATTCAAAAAGACCAGCTGTTTGGTCATCCCAGCATTAGAGTAAAACAATAGCCAAATGATGGTTAAATGATCACATTTTTGGGTAATCCACACAAACCAGCTAGCTGGGTCAAAATACTACATGTGTTCTGTCCAATATTTACCCAGCACTGTGTCACCAAATAACCTCAATTGGGTTGTTTTTTTACCCAGCATCTTTGTGTGTGTAGTGTCCCACTGAGCTGAACAAATGACACTGTTCAATGATTAATTAGGCCGTGTTATTTTCTTTCTTTCTCTTCCCTCATTCCTTCCGCATTTCTTCTCCCCTCTCCTTGTTTATGCTACTAATGTACACTCCGGCATTCAGAGAGTCTGTGCCTTCAGTGGGAGTCAGATATTAGGTGGCTCATTTGGTTAGCTCATTGACTGCTATCAGATGACAGGTCAATGACCTTAATGACAAGGAGGCAGCACAGACCAGGGATGGAGAGAAGAGAGGAGGAGAGGAGGAGGGGAAGGAACTGTACACCAACATGGCTGCTGGATAGGTATAATGACATTAGACCGTTATTACACAGATACAACAATCAGTAATGTATGAAGGTATCAGAGTGGTATGTGATGCACTGGTGTGTTGTGGTGTTTTGGTTGGGGTGTTTTGTGGTGGTCTCAGGCCCTTCTCTCTAAGTCATTAGCATGTAGATGATGGGGCGGTCAGCCATCGAGCAGCAGAGGGGAGAGGGGCGAGGGGAGAGGAGGTAGAGCGGAGGCGCTCCTGTCAGACCAGGTCATTAAGAAAACGATGGGTCGGGAATACGGAGACAAGGTTGATTGGTTTCCTGCAGTCGTCAGCATCTAGCAGACCTACAGATCACAGCCCTGCCTGTCTGCCTGATCTCCTAGCCCTGCGTGATGCACTGCAGACCTCTCTTTAAAATGCCCGTGACCGGTGCAGGGTCTGCCTGACCAACCCATCCCTGCAGACTGCACTGGACAGACTGGTATTACCTTGATCCTGAGCTTGGGTCTAAAAATAGGTATCTAGGCCCCTGGTGCTGTCTGTCTGTCTGTCTGTGTGTCTTCTGAGATTCCCTGGCTGATGGTAATGAGAGGCAGCTCAATCCAGACGGCTGGAATGGGGCCTTCTGCACGCTATCTCAGGGAGGAGTCCTAAGCTGTGTTCGTATACCCATATTAACATACTGTATGCTACATGCTTAACAAGTATATACTGCATACTATATACTATTAGTTAATTTTAGTATACTTTAAACGAATGGTGTCCTTTCAGCTGAGCGTCCTAGCATTTCGCCTGTCTACTGGAAGTTGAGGCTGTTGCTATGCAAGTTCTTGCTAGCTTGTTAGCATAGCAAATTACTAGCTATACATCTTACGACTTCATTAACAATGTCCATTGAGAATACACAATGACTATACCACTTAGCTAAGCTAAGAATGATGTGAATAATCAAGTCAATAAATGTTGGGTAGTTAGTTAGATAGCATATAGTTAATATCCTGGCAAGTTCAATGTATTAGTAGCCAACTAATGTTAGGTAGCTAGCTAACATACCGGTACATTCTGCTGTAATGATATTTTATGCAGGGTAGTGTAGCTAACAAATTGTCAGCCAACATAACGTGCAACATAATTTATTTAGAAAGTAATTACTTTATTACATTGCTAAAAATGGTCTTAATATTTGTCATAATGAGTTAAAGCAATGAATTTGTATCCAGTCTCGTCGGACTTCGGCTGCATATCTTCCACCATTTTATTCAAATCTGAAAACGTTGTGAAGCCACGCCCATTTTCTGAAGAATTGCATTATGGACCCTAAAACCACGAATATAGTGTCTACTGCTTGTATACTTCGTATTTTGGCGAATATAGTATGACATACGGGAACTTTTGGCATAGTAACTATATCCATACTATGACCAATAATTACTACATACTCAATTTACATCAGTTCGGTTAGGGGCGGTTAGTATGAGTATTCAAAAACAGCTCTAGTGTGTACAGGGAACACAACCAGACCTCTGTGGTTTTACTGCAGATATTTCCACGTATAATTCCTATAGCACTTACAGTATATGCAAATTGAAAGAGTATTTACCATTCTACTGTCATGCATCCTGTGAATGCAGCAGGTAGGATTGAGAGGGCAGCAATTGACAGAAATGACTTGTTACTCACATGTCTAGTGGGTGATCGGTTGGTGGTTTTCTCTAAATTGAAACACAATTGACATGAAGATCCCTGGCATTGGAGGGAGGAGAGAGAACCACCCACTCACACAACAACCACCAGACTCCTCCTATTATGTCATGGTTTGGGATACTGTATCTCAACTATCCCTGTGGTTGACCCCAGTTTTCCTCAATTTTCCTCAAAGGTCAGATCCGGGATTGAGTTTGGTTGGGTGGTGTTTGTGAGAGGAGGAAAGGGGTGGGGCTCCCTCATGCGTACATGGATGCAATTTTGCCGTGCATCCATCTTTGCTGTCTGTTCTTCTGTGAATGTCAAACCCAGGGGCTCCCCTGCCCCCATTCCACCCTCTAGCCTCCACTATACCTGATGAACAAGCCCCCCACTGCCCTTCTGTCCCACTGCCCCTGGGGACCATGATGCCTATAACGATGTTACCTCAAATGTCATATGCAGGGTATTGGTGTGTGTTGGGTGGGGGGTGGAGCTTCTTCAATACAACCAACACACCCTAACCCCCATCTAGTCAAATAATTAAATGTCTTAATGTGTAAAATGCCACTCAACACAATATGCTCATCAGTAGACAGGAGCTAGATCCTGATAGACAGATAGTCTCTGACTGACAGGCTTTTGTTGTAGTCTGGCTGTGAGTATCAGTGACATATCACCAATCACCCAGCCTCATACAACATATAGGACACACACACAGACAGACAGGTTCAGACGTACAGTATACTCACAGCACCCACTGACAGGCAGTCATGATAACAGTCACACACCATCCAGTGATTGCTAATGCCCAATTTAATTGCTAATGGGTCCTGTCCTGGGGGTGAAGTGGTGTTAACCTCTGATGAACCCTAGGTCAACCTCTTATGTCCGCATTGAATTCATTACGTTTCTCCCTCTTCATCGTGAGCAACATCAGGCCTGGCAATTTCACAGCCGTGACAATGACAAAGAAAGGAGCAGAGCAGGAAAGGCCAGTGACATTACAGAAATCAACACTCCCTCTAGGAGATAGTGGTTTTCCATTTTCTTATATTAGACTCACTGATGCTAGTGATGGACAATCATTGCATCATGTGAGGCTGCTGATTGGTTATGTGTTAATGATCTAGCTGAAGTCCCTCCCCCAGCCAGCCGGTAGGCCCAGCCTCCAACAGACGGCATGGTGCTGGGACTATGTTTAACTCACTGTGGCTGCCACAGCAAAACACAGCCCACCAAGCGACAATTAAGCTGTTAATGGATAGCTTCATAAAGACTGGAACCAGAGGGAGAGAGAAAAACCCCCGGCCCAAACCGCAACAGATTTCCAACACTTCTAATTAATAGCGACGCAATTAAAGTGTAATTCAAGCGTCTCCCTCTGTAGCATTCACCCTCCCCCGCCTCCCTCCGATCGCCTTTTCTCACTTCCCTAAAGCGCTAGAGAATTATAGCATTTCTGTATGTGTTTTATTTATCCCTTATGTGCCCAGTTATTGGCACCCATGATACAAGGCCACACTGTGAGAAGTGAGAATGAGGTCGAAGGACTCTGTGAGAAACACTCATCATGATTGCGAAACTATGTTGTGCATTGTGTTTTTTCTGTGTTTAGTGTGTATGTACTGTGTGTGTATGTATTTATATATGTATGTTGTGAGCGTGTGGCAGGGTCAGGTGAATGATAGCAGACTCTAATTACTGAGGTGGTGGCTCCTGTGCAGCACTGCTAACGAGCCGACTTGTCAGGGATTCCATGGGGCCAGGCGCAGTGGGGATGAGGGAGAAAAACAGCTCTAATTGGTGGGGGGCTATTTATAGACAAAGCACCTCTTTCCAAGGTTAGTGGGTTAAGTCTGTGCAATCCTCTATGGGGGACAGTCAAGATTGGTGGCAAAAAACGAACTGCTGCCAACACAACCTCAACTCACCCCATCTCTCTGGGGCACATACACACAGAATCACATACACACAGAATTACATACACACACAATAACATACACACAGAATCACACAGTATAACACACAATCATTGGAGGGATTTTCATCTGCCATGGTCCAATCCTCCCAGGGACTCCTCTCCTGCTTCTCCATTTCATTAGTTTGTCAGCCTGGTAGGAGCATTGCACACTAGTGAACAGCCAGGGGCTGCCTGCCTGCCTGACCAGTGCTCCTCCTCAGCTCGTATACACTGGATTCTAAAAAGGGTCCCCACAGCTCAGCCACATACAGCACGAGGGGAGAGGAGACTGAAAGAGAGAGAGGCAGAAAGAGAGAGAAAGAGGTGGAGAGAAAGAGAGGGAGTGAAAGGGATTTACGGGGTACTTTTAGAGTAGTGATTCTGGTAACACTAAACATTGAGTACACCAAACATTAGGAACACCTTCCTAATATTGAGTTGCACCCCCCTCTTTTGCTCTCAGAACAGCCTCATTTCGTCGGGGCATGGTCTCTACAAGGTGTCGAAAGCGTTCCACAGTGATGCTGGCCCAAGTTGACTGGATGTCCTTTGGGTGGGGGACCATTCTTGATACACATGGGAAACTGTTGAGAGTGAAAAACCCAGCAGTGTTGCAGTTCTTGACACACTCACACCGGTGTGCCTGGCACCTACTACCATACCCCATTCAAAGGCATTTAAAACTTTTGTCTTGTCCCTTCACCCTCTGAATGGCACACACACAAAATCCATGTTTCAAGTGTCTCAAGGCTTAAAAATCCTTCTTTAACGTGTCTCCTCCCCTTCATCTACACTCATTGAAATGGATTTAATAAGTGACATCAATAAGGGATCATAGCTTTTACCTGGATTCACCTGGTCAGTCTATGTCATGGAAAGAGAGAAGGTGTATGAAGCTATGTTTTGTATTCTCAGTGTATTTTACAGTTCTGTTTTAGCTGTTATTTACCTAGTATCGACAGATAAATAAGAGTGAAAAAATAGTGGAATGTAGAAAATGTAAATTCAGATTAATTCAGCCATTAACTCATTTGAATATTGAATATTGGCTGCCAACCCTTGTAAAGGAAGCCCATGAAGTTGGATGGATGGAGTCCTCCAGCCAGAGGATCACTGCTGAGCTGCCTGAGAAGAGGAGGATGATGATGGTGGTGGGGATGCTGGGAACATCAACGTTTTGTCTATGTGCTCTTCAGCAGTGTAGAGGATAGACAGATAGTCTGTCTGTTTCTCAATGTCACTCAGGACATTTATCCAACATCTATTCACCACACTGACAGACAAAACAACACCGTTGAGGATCTGTGTGAATGTGGGAGGACTATCAACCGACTCTGAGAAACTACAACTTCATAAGACAACACAACAATACACACACACACACACACACACACACACACACACACACACACACACACACACACACACACACACACACACACACACACACACACACACACACACACACACACACACACACACACACACACACACACACACACACACACACACACACACACACACACACACACACACACACACACACACACACACACACACACACACACACACACACATCCCTGTGTATGAACACACTCACATGCATTAACATAAAAAGCATGCACACACACTCACAGATCCACAATCACCAGAGACATTAAGCATAGAAAAGGGCTCAACAGGACAGAGCCCTCCATCTGACGCCTCACATGGAATGTCCCCCAACATCTTTCTGTGTTTTGTAAAAATCTACTACCCACCTTTTTGGACCCCATCCCCCATTAACCCCCTCCAGCTACACCCCCCCCCCCCCATCCGTCCGTGTCTGGCTGGCTGGCCCTGATTTTTTGGGGGATGGGGGGCCCTTCTTTTGTTTCCTGTCACAACACACGTTTCATGGGGAGGCCTGGCTTCTGACCCCGCCGAGCATGCACTGCACTGGGCCTGGGAGCTCCGAGGGAAAGGCCCATCTGTGGCATCCATCAGGGCTGTGTTCTCCTGCTGAGGTACTGTCAGAACCCAGGGGCCAGGCCTGCAGGGGAAATGGGGGAGGACGGGGGAGGAGAGGAGGAGGAGAAGAGGGGGAGGAGGAGGTTGAGGGGAGAGCAGTAGGCCAAAAAACTGACTCAAGGCACACAGGGCCCTTCTAAATTCCAAGCAGGGTGAAGGGGCGGGGGGACTGTGTGTATTCTCTGCATGTGTGGTGGTGGTGGGGGTTAATCAGAGCAGAGAGCAGAAAAGAAACACTCCAACACCACGGACCCTAACATTGTCATTGTGGGAGCTGCTAACTGTATTAGACAGTGGAAATAGTCATTCAATACACCACAACAGTCAGCAAGGTAAATGTGCTCATCCATGAATCTCCACCTCCGATGATTAGTATCTCAATTATCGAACATCTCAAGATCATAAACAAAACATTGTATAATGAATAACATAGAAATCTACTTTTATCAATCAAACTATTCATCTGACTTTGGGAGGACATACAGGAGAGAGGAATAACATGACTGCAGGGAGAATGTTGAGGGTGTAGGAGGCAGGGAGGATGGAGAGAGAGTAGGAGACAGGGAGGATGGTGAGGGTGTTGGGGACAGTGAGGATAGTGAGGGTGTAGGAGGCAGGGAGGATGGAGAGAGAGTAGGAGACAGGGAGGATGGTGAGGGTGTTGGGGACAGTGAGGATGGTGAGGGTGTAGGAGACAGGGAGAACGGTGAGGGTGTAGGAGACAGTGAGAATGGTGAGGGTGTTGGGGACAGTGAGGATGGTGAGGGTGTAGGAGACAGTGAAGATGATGAGGGTGTAGGGGACAGCAGATGTTTCCTACATCTCTTGTGTCTCAGTGAAGACTCTGTTATGTTGCACACGTACCTGAGGCACTAGCAGAGGGAAGAAGTGGATGTGTTTGAAGGTCAGTTTAGATCAAAAATACTTCACTGCAAGTATGTCAGGCAGGGTATGCACTGGATAAATGCATAGCTCTCATGCCAGCTCTATGAGGCTGATTGATTGACTTGTTAGATGTCATGAGCAGGCTGGGGAGGAAGAGAGGGAGATGGAGAGAAGGATATGGCTACTATGGGATGGAAAAGAGGGAAAGAGGGAAGAGATAGGTGGAAGGGGGAGAGAATGAGTTGAGACAGACACACACACACACACAGCTGGGCAGGCAGGCAGCTCTGGCCTGGTTCTGGTCAGTTGCCCGTGGTCACGGCGGGAGGGAGCGGGAGTCAGCTGTCAGCCTGTGACGGATTGATATGGACACCCCCACCCCTCCCCCTGCCTTACCCCGACTCCCCCTATCCCACTCTCCAGCAGCCAGCCTGCCCATGCCTGATGGGCATGTTCCAGACTGGATGGTTTGAGGAGGCGTGAAGGGGGCTCGGCCTCCGTCTTGACTGTGGCCTGTATTAGAACATAGCGTCCAGTTACCGTTACTCAGTTCATATCTGATAGCAACGCTCCCTCTGTCACTTGATCTAGAACAATGAATGCAATGTGGTAGTGGTCCCTATGTGCATGTTAGCCTGCCCTATGTAAGTGTGAACCACTGCATTTAACCATGGCAAGGTGAATGGGAACATGGATGTGTACAAACAGACCAGCTAAGTCCTCGGGAAGGCAATCAAAGAGGCAAAAAGTACAGGGACAAAGTGGAGTCGCAATTCAATGGCTCAGACACGATACGTATGTGGCAGGAACTCCAGACAATCACAGATTAGAAAGGGAAAGACGGCCACGTTGCAGACACCGACATCTCGCTCCCGGACAAGCTAAACACCTTCTTTGCCCCCTTCGAGGAAAACAACATTGAGCCACCAACGCGGGCCCTCGCCGCTTACAAGGACTGTGTGCTCTCGTTTTCCATGACTGACGTGCGTAAGTCGTTTAAGCGTGTTAACCCTCGCAAGGCTGCCAGCCCAGACGACATCCCAAGCTGTGTCCTCAGAGGATGTCCAGACCAGATGCCTGGAGTGAATATGGACATAATCAATCTCCTCATATCCCAGTCTGTTGTCTCCACTTGTTTCAAGATGTCCACCATTGTTCCTGTACCCAAGAAAGTGAAGGTAACTCAACTAAATGTAACGGCTGTCGGTGGAAGGAGGTGAGGACCAAGGTGCAGTGTGGTACGTGTTCATATTATTTATTTGAAACTGAACAGTAAATACAAAAATACCAAAGGAATAACCAAAACAGTTCTGAAAGGTGAAACAAACACAAAACAGAAATTAACTACCCACAAAGCCCATGTGGGAAAAAGCTACCTAAGTATGGTTCTCAATCAGAGACAACGATAGACAGCTGCCTCTGATTGAGAACCACACCCGGCCAAACAACAAATAAATACAAAACATAGACATTTAACATAGAATGCCCACCCTAGTCACACCCTGGCCTAACCAAAATAGAGAATAAAAGCCTCTCTATGGCCAGGGCGTGACACTAAATGACTATCACCCTGTAGCACTCACTTCTGTCATCATGAAGTGCTTTGAGAAGCTAGTTAAGGACCATATCACCACCACCTTAGCCAACAACCTAGACCCACCACAATTCACATACTGTCCCCACAGATCCACGGACGATGTAATCGCTATTGCACTACAAACTGCTCTATCCCACCTGGACAAGAAAAATACCTACGTAAGAATGCTGTTCATCGACTACAGCTCAGCCTTCAACATCATAGTGCCATCCAAGCTCATCACTAAGATCAGGGCCCTGGGTCTGAACCCCTTCCTGTGCCACTGGGTCCTTCCTGACGGGCCGACCCCAAGTGGTGAAGGTAGGCAACATCACCTCCTCCACACTGATCCTCAACACGTGGGCCCCACAGGGATGTGTGCTCAGTCCCCTACTCTACTCCCTGTTCACCCATGGCTGTGTGGCCACGCACGACTCCAACTCAATCATAGAGTTGGCTTTACGACACAACACTGGTAGGTCTGATTACCAACAATGACAACACAGCATACAATGAGAAGGAGAGAGCCCTGGTGGAGTGGTGCCGGGGAAAAACTTCAATAAAAGGAAGGAGCTGATCATAGACTACAAGAGACAGTAGAGAGAGCACGCCCCCATCCACATCGACGGGGACGCAAAAGCACCTTTTCAACCTCAGGAGGCTGAAGAAGTTTGGCTTGGCCCAGAAGACCCTCACGAACTTCTACAGATGCACCATTGAGAGCATCCTTGTCAGGCTGTATCACCGCATGATACGACAATTGCACTGTCCGCAACAGCATGGCTCTCCAGAGGCAGGGATCTTCAGCCCAACTATTCACTGGGGGTACACTGTCTCTAGGGCATCTACAGCAGCCAGTGTCACAGGAAGGCCAAGAAGATCATCAAGGACCTCAGCCGCATGAGCCACGGCCTGTTCACCCTGCTACAATCTATAAGGCAGAGACAGTACAGGTGCATCAAAGCTGGGACCGAGAGATGATAAACATCCAGGCCATCAGATTGTTAAACAGCCACCACTAGCGGCCTGCACACAGTACACTGAACTTTGGTCACTGTTACTAGCCGGCTACCGCCCGGTACTCTACCCTGCACCTTAGAGACTGCAACCCTATGTACATAGTCATTGTCACTTTAATAATGTTACATACTGTTTTATCCACTTGATATGTAAATACTGTCCTATATAACTATTCCAAGCTTATCCTATATAACTATTCCAAGCTTAAACCTATATAACTATTGCTGTACACACCTTTTCTATTCATACAGTGCCTTGAGCAAGTATTCGGCCCCCTTGAACTTTGCGACCTTTTGCCACATTTCAGGCTTCAAACATAAAGATATAAAACTGTATTTTTTGTGAAGAAACAACAACAAGTGGGACACAATCATGAAGTGGAACGACATTTATTGGATATTTCAAACTTTTTTAACAAATCAAAAACTGAAAAATTGGGCGTGCAAAATTATTCAGCCCCCTTAAGTTAATACTTTGTAGCGCCACCTTTTGCTGCGATTACAGCTGTAAGTCGCTTGGGGAATGTCTCTATCAGTTTTGCACATCGAGAGACTGACATTTTTTCCCATTCCTACTTGCAAAACAACTCGAGCACAGTGAGGTTGGATGGAGAGCATTTGTGAACAGCAGTTGTCAGTTCTTTCCACAGATTCTCGATTGGATTCAGGTCTGGACTTTGACTTGGCCATTCTAATACCTGGATATGTTTATTTTTGAACCATTCCATTGTAGATTTTGCTTTATGTTTTGGATCATTGTCTTGTTGGAAGACAAATCTCCGTCCCAGTCTCAGGTCTTTTGCAGACTCCATCATGTTTTCTTCCAGAATGGTCCTGTATTTGGCTCCATCCATCTTCCCATCAATTTTAACCATCTTCCCTGTCCCTGCTGAAGAAAATCAGGCCCAAACCATGATGCTGCCACCACCATGTTTGACAGTGGAGATGGTGTGTTCAGGGTGATGAGCTGTGTTGCTTTTACACCAAACATAACGTTTTGCATTGTTGCCAAAAAGTTCAATTTTGGATTCATCTGACCAGAGCACCTTCTTCCACATGTTTGGTGTGTCTCCCAGGTGGCTTGTGGCAAACTTTAAACAACACTTTTTATGGATATCTTTAAGAAATGGCTTTCTTCTTGCCACTCTTCCATAAAGGCCAGATTTGTGCAATATACGAGTGATTGTTGTCCTATGGACAGAGTCTCCCACCTCAGCTGTAGATCTCTGCAGTTCATCCAGAGTGATCATGGGCCTCTTGGCTGCATCTCTGATCAGTATTCTCCTTGTGTGAGCTGAAAGTTTAGAGGGACGGCCAGGTCTTGGTAGATTTGCAGTGGTCTGATACTCCTTCCATTTCAATATTATCGCTTGCACAGTGCTCCTTGGGATGTTTAAAGCTTGGGAAATCTTTTTGTATCCAAATCCGACTTTAAACTTCTTCACAACAGTATCTCAGACCTGCCTGGTGTGTTCCTTGTTCTTCATGATGCTCTCTGCGCTTTTAACGGACCTCTGAGACAGTGCAGGTGCATTTATACGGAGACTTGATTACACACAGGTGGATTGTATTTATCATCATTAGTCATTTAGGTCAACATTGGATCATTCAAAGATCCTCACTGAACTTCTGGAGAGAGTTTGCTGCACTGAAAGTAAAGGGGCTGAATAATTTTGCACGCCCAATTTTTCAGTTTTTGATTTGTTAAAAAAGTTTGAAATATCCAATAAATGTCGTTCCACTTCATGATTGTGTCCCACTTGTTGTTGTTTCTTCACAAAAAAATACAGTTTTATATCTTTATGTTTGAAGCCTGAAATGTGGCAAAAGGTCGCAAAGTTCAAGGGGGCCGAATACTTTCGCAAGGCACTGTATACTGTCCATTCTGTCTATACACACCATTATCAAATCAAATTTAAAATGTCACATGCTTCATAAACAACAAGTGTAGACTAACAGTGAAATGCTTACAGGCCCTTCCCAACAATGCAGGGAAAGAGAAAATAGAGAAATAATAGAAAAATGTAGTAGCACGTAAAATAAAAGAAATAATAAATACACAATGACTAACAATAACTTGACTATATACACGGTGTACCAGTACCGAGTCGATGTGCAGGGGTCTATTTATATTCCTGACACTGCACGTTTTGATTTTTCTTCATTTAACGATACGCGTATTGTTTTGTATTGCTAGGTATTATTGCTGCACTGTTGGAAATTGAAACACAAGCATTTAGCTGCACCTGCGATAACATCTGCAAATCTGTAGACACTACCAGTAAACTTTGATTAGATTAGATTTTTGATTTGGATATCTTACTCTCCTGGTGTGTTAGGGTTGTGGGTTACACAATACCACTATTACTTACATTTTTGGGGGGCATACAATGATTTATCTCATCCTTCAAACATGGGGAACTTATATAAAAAGGGATATTTATATTGTAAAAAGACAGTTGCAATGAGAAGTGTGAACACTCCGCATGTACAGTATGACATTAGTTACATAAATGAATCCCTCCCTCCCCCTCCCTCTGGCCAGTGGGAGGTGTAATTGAAGGAGCAGTCTTCACATGGCCGAAAGGCATGGAGGGGACATTGTGTTCCCTGTGGCGGCAAATTACCCTCCCTGCTCACTCCTAAGAGCCTATACCTTACCTCTCCTTCTCTTCTCTCCTCTCCTTCTCTACTCTCCTTCACTCCTCTCTATTCCCTTCCTCCCTGTATGCCCTATCCATCCTCTCCTTGCATCATCATCTACCCTACCTCACACTGGTGTTACTCTCCTTCTCACCCTCTACTTCCCTGCCTTCCCTAGATCCTTTCCTCATGTGGACTCTGTCCCAAATACCTTGACCTCAGTCCTGGACAGTGATTCATGCTTCATTCACTTGTTGACCCCATAGTCAGTGAGCCAATCAATCTGTTAGTCAGTCAGTCAGTCGGTCTGGCAGTCATTCATTCAGTCATCCAACCTGCCAGTCTAGCTTGCTCAATTCAGCTTTGATATTTCTCATGTAAATAAGAGAGAGAGCGAGAGAGAGGGAGAGAGAAAGAGAGAGAGAAACGAGGAGAGAGAGAGAGACGAGGAGAGTGAGTGACTGAGGAGGATGCAGATGCGCTCTCTGGGGCAATGGAAGTGACAGTGTCTCTATGATAGGCAGTGAGAGGGGAATTTGAGCTGCCTGGAGAGAGAGAAACAGACACTGAAAAATAGGGAGACAGAGTGAGTAAGTAAGAGAGAGGGTGATGGAGAGAGGTGGAGACAGAGGGGAGAGAGAAAAGGGAGAAAAAGAGAAGGAGGGAGAGTGGTACTCGGGCCGAGACGAAGGAGCGCATGCTTCATTAAGTGAGGAAGTAATTGTGGCTAATTAAGCTTCTCCATGACAGCACTGTCAGGGATGACTGATCCTTGAAATGGCACCTCCCTCTCCTGACTGACAGCCAGCCAGCACACACACACTCTCTGCTTTGAAGGTGACAACTTTCTTACATATTCCTGCTGTTTTTCTTCCTCCCTCCACCTCCACTCTGTGCATGCCTCTTACACTCAATTCTTTGTTTTTATATCCTATTAGAATTTTGTGTGTGTGAGAGAGAGTGAAGGAGTTTTTCGCACTCTCTCTCTCTCTCTCTCTCTCTCTCTCTCTCTCTCTCTCTCTCTCCCTCTCTCGATGTGTGTGTGTGTGTGTGTGTGTGTGTGTGTGTGTGTGTGTGTGTGTGTGTGTGTGTGTGTGTGTGTGTGTGTGTGTGTGTGTGTGTGTGTGTGTGTGTGTGTGTGCGTGCGTGCGTGCGTGCGTGCGTGCGTGCGTGCGTGTGGTTGTGTGCACTCACAGTACTTGCTGCTACCTGGGCAGAATACTATAGGAAAATCTCAGCGACTGGAAAGTGCAGTCAATTGATTGCTTGACTAATTAATCAGGTGCATTGACTAGATGTGGATACAGGACTATTGAGTGGAGTTCTAACTGAGGGTCCTTTATGAGGACCTAATGATTCTGCTGGCCTGTAGGGTTGTGACCTTTCCCTATATGTCCTTAAGCATAGCCCTGGGTAGACATCTACGATCTAAGTCTCAGTATCAGGCTGTGTAGGGAGGTGTTTATGGAAGCAGAATGTTCTCCGTGTCACTTTACACCTGGTTAAAACTGGATTATGTTGGATTAGGTGTCCAGATCCTCATTTCTGATTTAATCAGTTAAACCAGCCAATCAAATGATTTTGAATAGATTGGATAGTGTGTTGTGAAAAACTACATGTCACTGATATATGTTTTGTTCTAGACTTAGTTGGGTAGAGGGGTAGCCCAGTGAGGATTATGATGTAAAGTCCACCATTCACAGAGGAAGTGTGCTCACAGTTGTTTCCCCCAGCAGGCAGACCAGTAGACAAGGAGTAGGAACCTGATCTGAGACCGGAGGCCTGCTCATAAATACAGCATACCTTTAAAAGTCCTGTTTGCATTACCAGAGAGAACAGCCCTGCCTCAACCCTAGTCTCACGCTCACGTGAGCACAGACAGACTATCTGGGGGCCATGGCATTTTGCTGCAGTGTCACAACAAGTGTGTGTTTGTATAAGAGAGAGAGTGTGTGCATGAAATATAGAGGGTGAGCATGTGTGTTAAGTATGTATGTGCTTCTGTTTTGGGGTCTTTGTTTACATGCTTGTCTAGATGTTCAGTATGTGTTGGGTCAGTGAGCTGTGATACTGTATGTGTGAATGTGTACAAAGGTTATGAATGTATGCTTGTGTTTGTCCTCCATACTGTATGCATTTATAGAAGCATTATGTACAGTTGAAGTCGGAAGTTTACATACACCTTAGCCAAATACATTTAAACTCAGTTTTTCACAATTTCTGACATTTAATCCTAGTAAAAAGTTCCCCGTCTTAGGTCAGTTAGGATCACCACTTTATGTTAAGGATGTGAAATGTCAGAATAATAGTAGAGATAATGATTTATTTCAGCTTTTATTTCTTTCATCACATTCCCAGTGGGTCAGAAGTTTACATACACTCAATTAGTATATGGTAGCTGTCACGGACATCGTAGTGGAAATGACCGGACCAAGGTGCAGCGTGGTGAGCGTACACTTTCCTTTATTTATATAAGTGTCGCCAACAAAACAAGAAACAAAGAAATGACCGTGCAGCTTACTAGGGCTATAGTGCCACTAACAAAGTCAACTACCCACAAAATACAAAGGAAAAAAGGCTGCCTAAGTATGATTCCCAATCAGAAATAGAGAGTCCACACCCCAAAGGTGTGGACTCCGGCCGCAAATCCTGACTTTAAAGGGGAGGGTCTGGGTGGGCATCCCTTATGGCGGCAGCTCTGGTGCGGGACGTAGACCCCCCTCTGCCCCTGGCTCCCCCCACTTTGGTGGTGCCTCTGGTGCGGGGACCCTCGTTGCGGGCCCCGGACTGGGGACCCTCGCTGCCGGCCCCGGGCTGGGGACCCTCGCTGGAGGCCCCGGACTGGCCCGTGGAGCAGGCACAGGACTCACCAGGCTGGGGAGACCTACTGGAGGCCTGGTCCTTGGAGGAGGCACAAGATGAACCGGGCTGTGCGGGAGCACTGGAGATCTGGTGCATATCCTTGGCACAACTCTTCCAGGCTGAATGCCCACTTTAGCCGGGCACGTGCAGAGCGCAGGCATAGGACGAACCGGGCTGTCACAGCGCACCGTGGACAGTGTGCAGAGCCGGTGCAGGACAACACCGGGCTGTGGAGGTCTTGGCAGATTTCTTTTGATTTTCCCATGATGTCAAGCAAAGAGGCACTGAGTTTGAAGGTAGGCCTTGAAATACATCCACAGGTACACCTCCAATTGACTCAAATGATGTCAATTAGCCTATCAGAAGCTTCTGTTTATAGGGACAGTCAACCTTAGTGTATGTAAACTTCTTCCCCACTGGTATTGTGATACAGTGAATTATAAGTGAAATAATCTGTCTGTAAACAATTGTTGGAAAAATTACTTGTGTCATGCACACAGTAGATGTCCTAACCGACTTGCCAAAACTATAGTTTGTTAATTAACAAGAAATTTGTGGAGTGGTTGAAAAACGAGTTTTAATGATTCCAACCTAAGTGTGTGTAAACTTCCGACTTCAACTGTATGTGCAAATTTGTGTGTGCGACTGATGCTGCGTGTGGCGTT
This sequence comes from Oncorhynchus masou masou, assembly GCF_036934945.1. NCBI lineage: Eukaryota > Metazoa > Chordata > Actinopteri > Salmoniformes > Salmonidae > Oncorhynchus > Oncorhynchus masou. The sequence goes on along the minus strand of NC_088212.1, from coordinate 30,463,227 downwards.
GTGTGACTGATGTTATGCGTACTGTATGTTTCTGTCTGACACTATGTGTCTGTGTGCATCTGACACTGTGTGTGTTTCTCCTTTACTCAGCTCCTCTTGGGATTTTTAATGGTGGCTGCATTAACACAGCCAGGCTCTTATAGTCCGTTTCACATTTTTCTCCAGAGTGCCAGCGACTCATGAAAAAGATGATTTAACAGTGAGAGGCCTCTCCATCACATGGAGGGTGGGAGAGGAGGGAACACTGGCCCACCACTCTCTCAACTGAAACGCCCAGAAGGTTTAGGGACAGAGATCAGACAGAGAAGGTGGGGTGTGGGCACTGGGTACATGTCTTCACATCTACTATACCTCTACAGTATATCCTTCAATACTTGTAGATGCTTGTTTGACTGAAGTTGAAGTGCCAGGCTTAGTTGACACATCCTACTGACTGGCAGGGCAGGAAGTGGCAGAACAGAACTAAACAGAGCAGGGGTGTATTCATTAGTGCATACCGTACCAAACCATAGCTACATGTTTTGCAAATAAAACAAGCCTTTCTGATTGGACAAGTTCAGGTTAGTCCCTTCCCGTTTTGGCCTGTTTGCCTCCGTTTGTTTCTTAGTGAATACCCCTCAGCTGGCTGTGAAGTGATATGGGCTGTGCGGTGCTGCTGTACTGGACAACAGTGCCTTTTTCTCCCATTCAATCCTATAAGCTCTTTCTCTTCCCCATAAGCTCTGTGGTCCCAGAGGGCAGCTGGTCTGGTATTAAAGCATTAAGACAGTCTTTACACTTACGAGACATTTCACAAAAATACACAACATATACAAAAGTATGTGGACACTTTAAATGAGTGGATTTGGCTATTTAAGCCACACCCGCTGCTCACAGGTTTGTACAATCGAGCACACCGCCATGCAATCTCCATAGACAAGCATTGGCAGTAGAATGGCCTTACTGAAGAGCTCAGTGACTTTCAACGTGGCACCATCATAGGATGCCACTTTACCAACAAGTCAGTTTGTCAAATTTCTGCCCTGCTAGAGCTGCCCCAGTCAACTGTAAGTGCAGTTATTGTGAAGTGGAAACGTCTAGGAGCAACAACATCTCAGCCACGAAGTGGTAGACCACACAAGCGCACAGAACGGGAAGCGGAAGGGACAGGGGACTCAGCTAACTGTCACGTCTCCAACGCTACCTCTGGACGTAGCGCACGACACTTGCCTGCCAGTTGCACCCCTCTAAGCAGGACAGTGTAAACAGAATTGTCTCGTTGAGCCAACACTCTTACAGTAAAAATGTTAATAACATAGAAATGTTTTTGAAGCTTAGACATTTTCCTTATTTTTTAGGCATGCTTTATTGAGTTTTTACCTGAAATTGTAGAGATTGTCGTTGTAGCTTTAAATCTCAACAGTGTTTATTAAAAAAATGTTTTTGCTTGACTGCACTGAGTCACCAAGGTCCAGGCAAGTAGAAACCCCCAAGGTAGCTAATTATCATTTTCAGTCGCAATTTGCTTTTAACTCATATAATGACTTCCATGATCTTGATCAAATGAAGAATGTTTTTTCTACGGTAGCTTTAATACGGTAGGTGAGGATGCAAAAAATATTTTGTTTAGCTAGCTAGCTTGCTATCTAACGTAACTTTGCTGTGTATCCTATATTATAATATGAATGGCACTGTATGACAACATTTCTGCACTTTTATATTAGTATGGGATCTCTTTCACTACGCTGCTCCTCAGACTCTCCTTCATCTCTCCTAGAATCTCTCTGCCGATAGACAGCCGATAGGTACTTATTACAGTTGGGAGGCCGTTCCTTCTCTTGCTACAACATGAGCGGTACCTGCTTCTTGCCAACCTGGTAGCGACGAATCTGCCACTTCTACTTGTAGAATTGCAGTGCTCGTCAGTTGCCCAAAACTTTTTGCCAATCAGAGAGCACAAAAAGGAGTGACAACAAAAAGGAAGAAAAGAGGGGATTTAATCTGTACATCCATGGTTAACTGTCATCAGCCAGTCACATTCATATGCAATGTAGGCTATGGGATGGTAGCCAGCTAAGTGCACAGATGCAATGCACACTAAATACATCCCCAAAACTAGCTAACCACTATAGCTAATATTGACACTAGATTTAAATGACAATAGAATCGTTTCCATGAAACAGCTGCCTGTGTTAGCTGCCGAGCTAGTGCACTGTCCTTAGCTAGCTAGCGATGATGTGCTAGCTAGCTAAACATTTGGCTATGGGCTGACACTGGCAGTATGGGATTATGGAGAGTGAATTAAATAATTTCTTCATCACCTTGCTAGATAGTTATCTAGCTGTGGCCAGCTGGCTAGTGTCAACAACGGCTTTCAACAAAATTACAACACTAGCGCAGCTAGATAGCTAGCTTACTAACATTGGAATCTACAGTGCCTACAAAATGTATTCACAGGCCTCTAGTTTTCCACATTTTCTTGTGTTACAAGGTGTGATTAAAATAGATTTTTTTTGTCAACAATCTACACAAAATACTAAAACATTTGTAAAAAGAAATATGAGTAATAAGTCAATACATAAGCTAAGCAACACACGTTTGGCCCTGTCTGGAGGTATTGTCGGACGGGGCCACAGTGTCTCCCGACCCCTCCTGTCTCAGCCTCCAGTATTTATGCTGCAGTAGTTTGTGTCGGGGGCTAGGGTCAGTCTAACTAGAGTATTTAACTAGAGTAACTAGAGTATTTCTCCTGTCCTGTCCGGTGTCCTGTGTGAATTTAAGTAAGCTCTCTCTAATTCTCTCTCTCTCTATCTCTTCCTCTCTCTCTCTCTGAGGAGCTGAGCCCTAGGACCATGCCTCAGGACTACCTGGCATGATGACTCCTTGCTGTCTCCAGTCCACCTGGCCGTGCTGCTGCTCCAGTTTCAACTGTTCTGCCTGTGGCTATGGAACACTGACCTGTTCAACGGACGTGCTACCTGTCCCAGACCTGCTGTTTTCATCTCTCTAGAGTCAGCAGGAGCGGTGGAGATATTCTGAATGATCGGCTATGAAAAGCCAACTGACCTGTTGCACCCTCGACAACCATGGTCATTATTATTATTTGACCCTGCTGGTCATCTATGAACATTTGAACATCTTGGCCATGTTCTGTTATAATCTCCACCCGGGACAACCAGAAGAGGACTTGCCACCCCTCAGAGCCTGGTTCCTCTCTAGGTTTCTTCCTAGGTTCTGGCCTTTCTAGGGAGTTTTTCCTAGCCACCGTGCTTCTACACCTGCATTGCTTGCTGTTTGGGGTTTTAGGCTGGTTTTCTGTACAGCACTTTGTGACATCGGCTGATGTAAGAAGGGCTTTATAAATACATTTGATTGACATGCATTGCCAAACAATGCTACAAGTTTGGAGTATTTTAACAAGGCTGAGTGGCTGATGACTTCAAGGTCTTTGCTGTGTGAACACAAAAGAGATTGACTGCGACACTGTTCAGAGGTGCTAAGTACTGTCGGCAGGCAAACGTTTGACAATCCTACCGGTATGCCTGAGCTATAAGACCCAGGCCGTTAAAGTTTACACAGTGTCGTTAAGAGGCCAGCTCACGAAAGACAATGCTAAATACACAGTGATTACAGTGTGGGTCAATGGGCTAGAGCCACATGCTGGTGGCCACATCCATACTGATATTCACCTCTGAAAGTATGTTGTGTGTGTGTTTTTTAATTTAGACACAATATCAGCAGCACTTACTCTATGATGACCAGAGCATGTTATCATTGCACTAATTATAAAACTAATGACGGCCATTGCAATTACCATAATGCATACTACACAATGATTGCCTGGTCATGATGATGATGACGGTGATTATTCTACCCTAAATGGGCTCAGAGCACAGAGGGCCATGTTATGTCCATGCCAGCATTTCCATGGGACCCACGTTGCATTACGTAGCCTGTCCTCCTCCAGCACTATGCTGCAGCTCCATCTCCCCAGTGAGGCAGCCATGTGTGGTGTTTGGATGTGAGCTCACAGGGACATATTTAAACGCCAGTCACAAGATGCCAGTGTTGGGTTTGCGTAGCGATGAGCTCCTGCTCTCAGAATAGCCCCTAGGAACCCAGCGGCCCCCTGGCCTAGCCGGCAGTGACCCTGGTCCATATGCCAGTTGGCAGCCACCCAGTTGTTGGGTCAGACATGATTCCTGGGCTGGAGAGGGAGGGACAGGGATGGGGGGTGATGCAATGTGGCCCATTTTAACACTGACAACTGCACTCTCTTTGGCACGCCCCTTTAAGGGGAAAAAGATGAGATGTTGTACTGTTTTCCTGGACAGTTCCCCTCTCTCTGGCTCACTCTCTCTTGCTAACTGTCCTTGCAAATTATCCGTCAATCTCTCCTAAACTTGACCCACTTCACATGGTGAAAGTACCTGACCCACCACTCTAACACCCCATCTCTCCTACAGTAAATCTTGTAGTCAGACTCCACCACCTGAGATGTACTAAACCCCTCCGTCACCCCTCACTTTCCAAGCAGGACCAAAATATCCCCTGCAAAGCCTGCTAATAAAAATACCCTGCATGCCAATGATAGCTTCCATGGGGAATAAAGCGACCAAAATATAGAGGGATGATTCTGAGTATGGGGAGGAGGGTGAAGGGGTGTGGCAGAGGTGACCAAGAGCCACCATCCAGCCAATTGGAGAGAGAAACAGGGGGGGCACAGAAGGGGATTGGTGCACAGTTGGTGCCCTTGATACAGGGTGTATTTGTTTGGGCAAACAATCAGCGGATGTTCTGTGAAGAGAGAGACAGAGTCTGGGCATTCCCTCTGAAAGTCACCCTGGTCGCCGTGGGGGTTGAAGGTCCAGAGAGTTGTGGTGATTATACCCACAGTGTTCCTGTACTTCTAACAGAGTTTACACACACTGGCAAGTGGTCTGATGGGCCTCTTGGCGAGTCAGTGTGTGACAGCGTGGAGGTTGGCTGTACAACGAAAGTGTGTGTGTGTGTCTATGGAGAGTGAGTGTCTGGAGTGTATCTCCCCTGTGGGACAGAGTGTATGGAGTTGTATGTGAGTGAAATATGGAGTCTGTCTTTTATTTTCAACACCCCACTCCCAGGTGGTGACAGCCTGTGCTAAGTGCTGTAATAGCCAATTGATTTTGTCCCTTTTTTTGGTGGTGGCAAGACATAAATCAAAGTGTCTGTCAGGACCTTGGTATAGGGGGGTGGTTGCAATTGTGTGTGTGTGTATGTATGCTCTCAGGGTGGGCTGGAGGGTTATGTTTGGACTGGGAGTGTGTCAACAATTAATCCACACTGTGATCTCAAGGCCACAACTCTCCTGACCTCCAGCCACAATCCAACAGGGACTGCAGCTTCACTAAAGGCCTGTGTGTCTCTGTGTGTCTGGTGGACATGTAAAATCAGCACAGCAGTGAAAACGGACTCAAAGCCAACCTCTCAGGTTCCTTCGAGCTTCCATGGGAATAGCATAATAATACCCTGTGGTATTTTATAGAGTGTAAATCAAATTGCATTTGTCACATGCTTTGTAAACAACAGGTGTAGACTAACTGTGAAAGGCCCTTCCCAACAATGCAGAGAGAACAACAATAGAAAAATAATTACACAAAGAATAAATACACAATGAGTAACAATAACTTGTCTATATACACGGGGTACTAGTACCGAGTCGATGTGCAGGGGTATGAGGTAATTGAGGTAGATATGTATAAACATAGGGGTAAAGTGACTAGGGAAAATTATAGATAATTAACATTAGCAGCAGCGTATGTGATGAGTCAAAAAGATTAGTGCAAAATGGGTCATGCAGATATTCCAGGAAGCTATTTGTTGAACTCTTTAGCAGTCTTATGGCTTGGGGGTAGAAACTGTTCAGGGTCCTATTGGTTAGTCTTTGACAATTGTTGGGGCCTTCCTCTGTCTTCCTCAATTGTTGGGGCCTTCCTCTGACACGGCTGGTATAGAGGTCCTGAATGGCAGGGTGATGTACTGGGCCGTACACACTACCCTCTGCAGTGCCTAGGGGTAGGATGCCAAGCAGTTGCCATACCAAGCGGTGATGCAGACAGTCAAGATGATCTCCATGGTGCAGCTGTAGAACTTTTGTAAGATCTGAGGGCCCATGGCAAATCTTTTCAGCCTCCTGAAGGGGAAGAGGTGTTGTTGTGCGTGTGGACCATGTTAATTACTTAGAGATGTGGACACAGATTAACTTGAAGCTCTCAACCCGCTCCACTACAGCTCCGTGGATGGGGGCGTGCTCAGCCCTCCGTGTCCTGTAGTCCACGCTCAGCTTCTTTGTCTTGCTGACTATGAGGGAGAAGTTGTCCTGGCAACACAATACCAGGTCACTGACCTCCTCCCCATAGGCTGTCTCATCGTCGTAGTTGATCAGGCCTACCACCGTCGCATCGTGATGGTGTTGGAGTCATACGCGGCAACGTAGTCGTGGGTGAACAGGGAGTACAGGAGGGGACTAAGCACGCACTCCTGAGGGGTCCCCATGTTGAGGGTCAGCATGACAGATGTGTTGTTGTCTACCCTCACCACCTGGGGGTGGCCCGTCAGGAAGTCCAGGATCCACTTGCAGAGGGAGGTATTCAGTCCCACGGTCCTGAGCATAGTGATGACCTTGGAGGGCACTATGATGTTGAATGCTTAGCTGAAGTCAATGAACAGCATTCTCATATAGGTGTTCCTCTTGTCCAAGTGGAAGAGAGCATTGGGGATCTGAGGATCTGTTGGGGCGGTTTGCAAATTGGAATGTGTCCAGAGTGTCTGTGTTGATGTGAGCCTTGACCAGCCTTTCAAAGCATTTCATGGCTGCAGATGTGAGTGCTACGGGGCGATAGTATTTTAGACAGATTACCTTGGCTTTCTTGGGCACAGGGACTATGGTGGTCTGCTTGAAACATGTAGGTATTACAGACTGGGTCAGGGAGAGGTTGAACATGTCAGTAAGAGATAGAAGATAGAAGTCAAAGACCACTATCCAGTTAAATCAAGTCAGACATTTTGTGATCTCCCTTTTGTGTTTATCTAAGAACCATGGTATATAACCACCGTTTAGGCCTGCGTTAACTTGAAAAGGAAAGAGAGAGAGAGAGAGAGAGAGAGAGAGAGAGAGAGAGAGAGAGAGAGAGAAAGAGAGAGAACACAGATGTGAGCAACACTGGGACCATGTTAATCCTCTTAATTCAATTATGGTAAACAGGGACGGGGCTTCCTTCTAAACAAAACACAAATAACAGGAGTACTGCAGGCAATTGGGGGGGCAGCCTCTGATGTAGAGAGCTAGGACAGCGGGGGGCCTGGCAGGCTCCGAATCTCCACTGGGATACCCATCAACCCCCTAACCCCCTACTGGGTCCCCCTACCTACTCCCTCTGCTCTTCTTCAGGCTTTGCCTGCTCCTCAATTTCTTTAGCCCTGGGGATGGGGTGTCAGAATTGGACAATGCCACTGGGACAAAGGGGCTGAAGCCCCACACACAGCGTGTCTACTGTGTCCAGCTGTGGCCATTCCAGCACAGCTCTCATGTGAGGTAGGGAGAGGAAGGGGTTGTGGGGAGAGGAGAGCTCGGGAGATAAGGGGAGTAGGGTGGAGCGGTTCGGAAACAGTTCGGAACAGTTTGTCTATATATTATGACATTTTGTGACATTTTTTTGGCAAGGGTTTTTTCCATTGTTCGTGCGCACCAAAGAGCCGAAGTCTATGCCACTTTGTCGTTCTTTGGTCAACAGTAGGGATTCTTTAAGGAAGTGTTTGTTGTCATTCAACGATAGATGACTTGTTTCATTAACTCTAAATACTGCATCAAACATCTTAGTTAGATGTAAAACTGCACAACTAAGATCTCTTCGGCAGAAACGTCTAAACGAATGACAAATTTCTTGAATTATCTTAGATTAGTGTATACTGGCTATGGCGTCTCAAGACGGACAAACAGTCCTATTGCCGTTTATCAAGCAACGGGAGTATGCGAGCACACTTGTTCGGCTAGCCTAGAAGCATGCAGAAGCCTTAATGATGAGGGTTTGGCCTCTAATGTTAAGTGTGGATCTGCCAAAGTGTTTTGGGCCTGCCTAGCTCACTCCTGCTGAAACATCTCCACGCTGCTGTAACCTGCTAACCTGGACCAGACTGACACCAGCACCTCCTCTCCTAGCTCACTCCTGCTGAAACATCTCCACGCTGCTGTAACCTGCTAACCTGGACCAGACTGACACCAGCACCTCCTCTCCTAGCTCACTCCCGCTGAAACATCTCCACGCTGCTGTAACCTGCTAACCTGGACCAGACTGACACCGGCACCTCCTCTCCTAGCTCACTCCTGCTGAAACATCTCCACGCTGCTGTAACCTGCTAACCTGGACCAGACTGACACCAGCACCTCCTCTCCTAGCTCACTCCTGCTGAAACATCTCCACGCTGCTGTAACCTGCTAACCTGGACCAGACTGACACCAGCACCTCCTCTCCTAGCTCACTCCTGCTGAAACATCTCCACGCTGCTGTAACCTGCTAACCTGGACCAGACTGACACCAGCACCTCCTCTCCTAGCTCACTCCTGCTGAAACATCTCCACGCTGCTGTAACCTGCTAACCTGGACCAGACTGACACCAGCACCTCCTCTCCTAGCTCACTCCTGCTGAAACATCTCCACGCTGCTGTAACCTGCTAACCTGGACCAGACTGACACCAGCACCTCCTCTCCTAGCTCACTCCTGCTGAAACATCTCCACGCTGCTGTAACCTGCTAACCTGGACCAGACTGACACCAGCACCTCCACTCCTAGCTCACTCCTGCTGAAACATCTCCACGCTGCTGTAACCTGCTAACCTGGACCAGACTGACACCAGCACCTCCTCTCCTAGCTCACTCCTGCTGAAACATCTCCACGCTGCTGTAACCTGCTAACCTGGACCAGACTGACACCAGCACCTCCTCTCCTAGCTCACTCCTGCTGAAACATCTCCACGCTGCTGTAACCTGCTAACCTGGACCAGACTGACACCAACACCTCCTCTCCTAGCTCACTCCTGCTGAAACATCTCCACGCTGCTGTAACCTGCTAACCTGGACCAGACTGACACCAGCACCTCCTCTCCTAGCTCACTCCCGCTGAAACATCTCCACGCTGCTGTAACCTGCTAACCTGGACCAGACTGACACCAGCACCTCCTCTCCTAGCTCACTCCCGCTGAAACATCTCCACGCTGCTGTAACCTGCTAACCTGGACCAGACTGACACCAGCACCTCCTCTCCTAGCTCACTCCCGCTGAAACATCTTACGTTGCTGTAACTTTCTAACCTGGACCAGACTGACACCAGCACCTCCTCTCCTAGCTCACTCCCGCTGAAACATCTCCACGCTGCTGTAACCTGCTAACCTGGACCAGACTGACACCAGCACCTCCTCTCCTAGCTCACTCCTGCTGAAACATCTCCACGCTGCTGTAACCTGCTAATCTGGACCAGACTGTCACCAGCACCTCCTCTCCTAGCTCACTCCTGCTGAAACATCTCCACACTGCTGTAACCTGCTAACCTGGACCAGACTGACACCAGCACCTCCTCTCCTAGCTCACTCCCGCTGAAACATCTCCACGCTGCTGTAACCTGCTAACCTGGACCAGACTGACACCAGCACCTCCTCTCCTAGCTCACTCCCGCTGAAACATCTCCACGCTGCTGTAACCTGCTAACCTGGACCAGACTGACACCAGCACCTCCTCTCCTAGCTCACTCCCGCTGAAACATCTCACGTTGCTGTAACTTTCTAACCTGGACCAGACTGACACCAGCACCTCCTCTCCTAGCTCACTCCCGCTGAAACATCTCCACGCTGCTGTAACCTGCTAACCTGGACCAGACTGACACCAGCACCTCCTCTCCTAGCTCACTCCTGCTGAAACATCTCCACGCTGCTGTAACCTGCTAACCTGGACCAGACTGACACCAGCACCTCCTCTCCATGAAAGAGAGTGTCTGTTTCTGGGGATGAACGCAGGACAGAGAAGGAGAGATGAGGGAGGAAAGAGGGGAGTATGTTTTTGAAGCAGTTAGACAATCTGTTTGGATTAGGCAGACTGCCAGAGAGACATGGAAATGATGGGCAGCCGGGACGAGGGGAGGAAAGGAAGAGGAGGAGAGAGGAAAGGAGACAGATGGGGAGAAAAGGGTGATGGTGGAGGGGTTGAGGAAAGGAGAGGGAGAGAGGTCGGAGATTGGAATCTCAGGATCTAAGGCTCTTTGGGCTTGATGGTTCCCAGATGTTGTAGCTTCTTGTCCCTCCCCTCCCTCCTCAGCCCCCTCCCTTCCCCTCTTTTGACCTCTGAGCTCCTCTGTGTGGTGAATACACAGGAGCACCGTTAGCAATGCAGGCAGATTGGTCAGTGGCAATGTGGAGGCCTGGCCTCCTGTGGTCCAGGGGAAATGGAAGGTGATTGTCATCTTCCACAACAACAACACACCCTCACAGGCCAGGGGGAGGCAGGCCCCCGCTATGTTTCTTTATCCTCCCTCTACACCTAGCTGCCTTGGCAGGGTGTGTGCATGGATGTGTACATGTGCATGTGTGCGTCTGTGTGTGTGTCTGTGCGTGTGTTTGCAAGCGTGCGTGTGTGTGAGTGCATGTGGGTGGGGATGTGTGCAGATGTACACTACATGACCAAAAGTATGTAGAAATCTGCTCGTCGAACAACTCATTCCAAAATCAAGGGCATTATTATGGAGTTGGTTCCCCCTTAGCTGCTATAACAGCCTCCACTCTTCTGGGAAGGCTTTCTACTAGATGTTGTAACATTGCTGCGGGACTTGCTTCCATTCAGCCACAAGAGCATTAGTGAGGCCGGGCACTGATGTTGGGTGATTAGGCCAGGCTCGCAGTCGGCGTTCTAATTAATTCAAAGGTGTTTGATGGGGTTGAGGTCAGGGCTCTGTGCAGGTCAGTCAGGTTCTTCCACACCGATCTCGACAAACCATTTCTGTATGGACCTCGCTTTGTGCACGGGGGCATTGTCATGTTGAAACAGGAAAGGGATTTCTGCAAACTGTTGCCACAAAGTTGGAAGCACAGAATCGTCTACAATGTCATTGTATGCTGTAGCTTCAAGATTTTCCTTCAATGGAACGAAGGGGCCTAGCCCGAACTATGAAAAACAGCCCCAGACCATTCTTCCTCCTCCAGAAACTTTACAGTTGGCACTATGCATTCGGGAATGTAGCGTTCTCCTGGCATCCGCCAAACCCAGATTTGTCCGTCAGACTGCCAGATTGAGAAGCATAATTCATCACAGATTGTGTTTCCACTGCTCCAGATTCCATGGTGCATGGTGATCTTAGGCTTGTGTGCGGCTGTTCGGCCATGGAAACCCATTTCATGAAGCTCCCGACAAACAGTTATTTTGCTGATGTTGCTTCCAGAGGCAGTTTTGAACTTGGTAGTGAGTGTTGCAACCGAAGACAGACGATTTTAACGTGCTACATGCTTCAGCATTTGGTGGTCCCGTTCTGTGAGCTTGTGTGGCCTACCACTTCGCGGCTGAGTTGTTGTTGCTCCTAGATGTTTCCACTTCACAAAACCAGTACTTACAGTTGACCGGGGCAGCTCTCGCAGGGCAGAAATGTTATGCTGACTTGTTGGAAAGGTGGCATCCTATGATGGTGCCACGTTGAAAGTCATTGGGCTCTTCAGTAAGGCCATTCTTCTGCCAATGTTTGTCTATGGAGATTGTATGGGTGTGTGATCAATTTTATACACCTGTCAGCAATGGGTGTGGCTGAAATAGCCGAATCCACTAATTTGAAGGGGTGTCAACATACTTTGTATATTTCGTTTATGTGTATGAGTGGTTGAACACTAGCTGCAGTTCCATCAATATATGCATCTCTTTTACATTTCGTTTTTTTTGTCCCCCATTCACAGTGTCTTCGGGAAGTATACAGACCCCTTGACTTTTTCCACATTTTGTTATGTTACAGCCTAATATTGATTAAATAGTTTTTTCTTCATCAATCTACACACAATACCCAATAATGACAAAGCAAAAACTGAAATATCACATTTACATAAGTATTCAGACCCTTTACTCAGTACTTTGCTGAAGCACCTTTGGCAGCAATTACAGCCTCGAGTCTTCTTGGGTCCTGAGCACTCTGGAGCAGGTTTTCATCAATGGTCTCTCTGTACTTTACTCCATTCATATTTCCCTCGATCCTGAGTGGTCTGCCAGTCCCTGCCGCTGAAAAATATCCACACAGCACGAAGCTGCCACCACCATGCTTCACCTTAGGGATGGTGCCAGGTTTCCTCCAGATGTGATGATTGGCATTCAGGCCAAAGAGTTCAATCTTGTTTTCATCAGACCAGAGAATCTTGTTTCTCATGGTCTGAGAGTCTTCAGGTGCCTTTTGGCAAACTCCAAATGGGCTGTCTATAAATATTGAATACATTTTAGAATAAGACTGTAATGTATCAAAATGTGGAAAAGGTGAAGGGGTCTGAATACTTTCCTGAATGCACTGTGTGTACTGTCTATGATTCAGAATTGTGTGTGAGTTTAAAGTGTATGATGTATTTACACCCCACCCTGCAGTGCTGCAGTGTATTGCAGTATATTGCTCATACTGTAGCCGGAGGTGAAATGCCAGCGTTGGTAAATTTACTGCCTCTGGCTGGAGCCGGCCATGTCTCAGAATGACAGCGTGTTCTAGTCTACCTGTCTGCTAAAGCGCTGACACCTTTCCGCCACGCTCCACACGGCCGCCTCTGCCTCTCCTCCGCCTCCCCTCCGCCTCCCCAACCGGACAGGTTGCTGCCATATATTAGCGAGTTGTTGACTGGCCGCTGTACATTTGTCAACATATTAGTGTGTCAACACTTGAACAACAGCCCCTCAGCACACCCACCCAATCCAGAACCACTACTCCCCATCCCCTGTTATGTACCCTAGAAATATAGGAATGAAGAAAAATATATGGGATGCTGGTAATGTGTGTGTGTCTGTTGGATGAGGGGGAGGTCACCTCTAGAGATTAGTAGGCAGTGTCACATGACTTGGCACTTCTAAGCAGACAGTACGATGGGACCAGTACCCTCCGATGTCACCATATCCACTATTATATGCCTGGGTGTCTGGTTAGGCAGTTTACCAGGTTTCTGAAACAGAGCCCCCATTGCTGATCAGCATAACCTCTTATCCACTGTTTTAGATTTCAACTCCAATGCAAAAGTTCAACTTGTACTGAAGACCCCACACTCTTTGGGCTCCACTGGTCAGTTCCTTTGAGGATAATTGTAACCGTTCATTGGTCAACTTAGTGGGCTGCAGGGACGAAGTGATGTCATATTAGAACACGTGCAGTGTCCCTGAAATCAGCTCAGAGGTGTATTAAATGGGGAGCTGGAACTCACCCAGCATTCTGATCCTACAATTGAAAGGCAAAGCTGGATGGATCAGAATCAGACTTCTATGTTAAGCTCTCAAGTCAGTGAGGGTTTGAGGTGGCTGTTGTTTCATTCCACTGTGTGTTGATATTACGGCACACACACATGGTCTTGTCTAGGAGTTTCTCTATCCATCTCAACACCTTTAAAAACCTGGGCCACACGAAGGGAATATTTCACGGAAGCCCTCGCTTAATTTGTGGTCATGGTTGCCAGATATGGAGAGCGACATTCTATCCCTCTAGAGACGAGTGGATCGTTTTTTTTGGAGGGGGGTGGGTTGGTATTTTTGGAGCATCTCATGGCTGTCACAAGAGAACTGGGTAGAGGATGTGTTGGGAAGGGAAGTGGAGCTGTGGCGGGGATTCCACAGCTGGCTCACGTCACTCCTGTCCCCCAACTTAGACGCCCACAAAAAAAAGTCTAGACTCTCTCTGTCTTTCCAGAGTAAACAAAGCTGGAACTTTCTCTGGGCTCCTGGACCTCAGTAAACTGCACAGTTCAAGAGGCTCTCGCTGGACTGTCGAATCTGAACTATATGGCAAGACAGGGTGTCTATTAAAGCCATTAATAAATAAAGGCAACAGCACCACCAAAGAAATAGATATCGCACTATTACTTATTTACCACCGCTGAATTATTTATTGTTTATTCCAAATGATCTTTTTTAGATAAGGTAACCCATGTGAGTGCTAACAGCATTAGATAACCAAGTTCAGCTTGGCTATGAGTCCAGGAGGCCAGGGATGCATGGAAGCATGTGTACAAATGAGGCTGCCGCGGAGGATCTTATTATTGACATCAAAGAAGGGGTGAACCACAGACAACGGCCAAGCAGCACTAAACCTCTCTCTCTCTCTGTGTCTCTGTGTGTGTGTGTGGTCACGCAGTCATGAGTGAACAGTGAGTACTAAGCACACACCCCTGTGGGGCCCATGTATGGAGGGTCAACATGGCGGAGGTGATGTTGCCTACCCTCATCACCTGCAGGCAGCCCGTCAGTAAGTCCAGGATCCAAATGCATAGGGAGATGTTCAGTCCCAGGGTCCCAAGCTTGGTGACGAGTTTGGAGGGGACTATGTGGTTGACAATTGTGGTTGACAATTAACAGCATTCTCACATACTGTAGGTGTTTCTCTTGCCCAGGTGGAAGAGGGCAGTGTGAATCTGTGAATCTGTTGGGGCGTTATGCAAATTGGAGTAAGTCTAAGATGTCTGACATAATGGAGTTGATGTGTCTTTCAAAGCACTTCATGATTACAGATGTGTGTGCTACAGGGTGGTAGTCATTGTGTTAGGTATCCTAAAAGGTCTTGGAAACAGGAATGATGGTGGTCAGCTTGAGACGTGGGGATTACTGACTGGGACAAGGAGAGATTGAAAATTACTATGAATATGCCACTAGAATGGATGGAAGAGGTGGCTGGTTTTCCCTTCTCCTTAATCTCTCCAGGGCTCTCCCTCACCTGCCTTTTTTTCGCCCCGGCTTTCTTTTCGGTACCCTGAAAATTGGGGCGGAATTACACAAAGAGCCCAGGGCAGATGAGTCGAAGTTGAAGCCGGAATTTAGGTTAGTAACTGCTGACCTCATGTTCAAAGGTCATCACATACCATCCATCTGACCTGAGCCAACAAATAACTCCAAAAACAGAAGAAAGAGCAGTGAAGTGAGGTGATGGAGTGGCCAGATCACTCTCTCAAACACCATTTAAAGTTGTGCCAAGGCCTTTTCTAGTACCATTCCTCAGGCTCAGTGGCTCTGCATCCAGGCAGAGAGGAGGTGCCCTCCCATAACCTCACTTTGGCTTGTCCTACCTTTTCTATTCTAGCTGCTGCAGCAGGGCGATTGTATAACCCAACTGTGTAAAACACTTTTACGGCATTGTAAAGATTTACTATTGGAGTAAATAACGGTGGGAGAACAGGGCTTTTAAAAAAGAGCCCAATCAATATGCCAGAGCAGGCTGCACTGGGGGACAGGCAGTGTCTGATGCCCCTCACAGGTGGAGGGAGTGTGTGTGTGTGCAGTGTGTGTCTATGTGTTTTACCTTTGTCCTTAACCCACTCCTCACTGTATCATTGGTGCCGATGGCCCTTGTTCTAATCCATAAAGCAGAAACCAAAGCAATCAAATAAGACATTCTTCAGCTAGATGTAAAAGTAGCCGATAAGAATGGGCAGTTGTTTTTGGTGTACCTCTTAGACTTTGCCTTGAAACCAATGTTTGTGTTTGTTACATGTTTTCCTAGATTTACTATTGGAGCCAATATATTATGAAGACTACTCCTTAGTTAGTCATACCTGCCCCACTCTGTTCATGTTGGAGGTATGAAGTTTAAGAATAAATGCTTGCAATGGTACACACACACATACGCACGCTCACATTCTCACACAAACAGGCATGCACGCATGCATGCAGTCATCAATAAATTACACACAGCAGACACACACACACACACACACACACACACACACACACACACACACACACACACACACACACACACACACACACACACACACACACACACACACACACACACACACACACACACACACACACACACACACACACACACACACACACACACACACACACACAGAGATACTCAGGCCTAGTGAGCAATAAATCGCAGAGCCCATTTAACAAGTTCATTTCCGGAGGCCGGAGAGGATGGGTCTCAGAATTTTTGGAGTCAGCAGCCTTGTGAGGATCAATGGCATGAGACGGAGAGTGAGGGGCAAGGAATCGAGCCGAGATACAAAAATCAATCAGCTATTTAATCGCTTTGGGGAGGGGGAGAGAGAAAAAGGATGACAAGAAAAGTCTAGCGCTTTTTTTACTTAAAAAAGCACCACTTTGATTTAACCCTTTGACATGTAGTATACATCTCTCATTTTTATTGAAGCATTTCTATATGACAGTTGAGGCTCCAAAGAGACTAGATGTATTTTCAGATAAGGGATAGCTCATTTAAAGTAACCGGACAAAAATGCAGAGAATAGTCAAAGGAGAAGTAAGAGATACAGGAGGAGCAATAGAAAAAGAGTGCAGGTACTGTACAAAAACACTTCATTATCATTTTATCCAGCGCTGTAAAAGGAAAAGAATATTCCAGTTCCCGTAAATGTAAACACATACAATGTACATATGTGGGTGCTATTAAATATGTTGTAAGTCTAGATGTGTTGGATTTTTGTCTAGGTGTGTGTGGCTGCACAGTGTGTGATCTCATCTGTAGCTTGGTCTCTCGGCCCTCATCCAGAGATGCATATGTAAGACTTCCCCTCCTCTGTATGTGTGAATGGTCTGCCTGGAGTAGGGAGGTCAGGGGGGTGGGGGGGATGCCTCTGACGGCTACAATGGAGAAAATAAATGGTTGTTGAGAAAATGGTTCATTTGGAGCTAGGCGTTGAGGAGGAGCTCATTTAGGTCAATGTCCGAGGCTTGGAATTGACACTATTGAACCAGCAAGCCTTCCGCTAATAAAATGAATGACAGCCTCTGGCCGCAGAATCGAAGATATGGATTCTAGGAGGAAAGAAAAAGCAAGCCAAAGAAAGGGAGGGAGTTCATTGAAAAATGCTACTCTTTGTGTGAATTTGAGAGAGAGAGAGAGAGAGAGAGAGAGAGAGAGAGAGAGAGAGAGAGAGAGAGAGAGAGAAAAGGAAGTGCAATGCATCAGTCTCTGTAGAGTGCGAGCTTGTCCTTCTGTGTAACAGCTTTCTATTCGCTGTTCTAGGGGGCTCTTTGGTGTTTGTTTGAGTATGCTTCTGTGTGTTTTTGTGAGTGTATCTCTGTATTGATAGTGTGAGGGGCTCTGTGGTGTATGTGTGTGTTTGTGTGGTAGATTGGTGTGGCGGAACAGTCTGATTCCTCCAGAACTAAGGCTTTGCTGAAACTTAGCAACAAGAGCCAGGGGCCTCCCTCCCCAAAGAGCCTGGCTGCCTATACACATTCATTACTAGCCCAGAATCTTGGGCTGGATTAAAAATTCATGCTGTTTACAACAACAAAAGCCACCCCCCGTTAAAGAATATAAGCCCTTCTGAACAATGTCTGCACCAAACCATGAGCAGATTGCTGACATCTCAAAGGAGAACAGCGGGCACATAGCTGCTTACAGCTAACGTTGTGCACTTCTAGTGGATACATTATCAAAGCCACTGCTGATATAAATAATGATATTGTTTTCTGCAGAAGCCAGAGAAAACAGCCTGAGGGCATTTAAGTAAGGACACGATTCCTTCAATGTCTGATGCCTTGTCACGCTGTTCACACCCATAATGTGAGTGTGCATTTGTAATGCACTGCATACTGTATGCGTTCGGGACTGAAAATGTCTCCTTATTATATTGTGTGTGTCCACATCGTGTGCTTGCGTCCACCTCTTCTATTGGTTGTCTTTGCCCAGCTCATTGATAGATATACGCATGTGTGCAGTCTGTTAATTTGTTGGCTGTGGGACTGTGCTTATGAGCTCTATCCAGTGTTAATTAGCACAATCCATAGCCATCATTATATCAGGTTCCCGTGGTGACGTCTGATTGCATTGTCCCTGTGGGTGGCTGAAGCTTTAGCGATGGGGGACCACCATACACATACAGCATGCACACACACAGACACATCACAAACATATACAGGCAGACACACACAGCAGACAAATAATTCATACACATTAGATAAATATTGAACAAAAATAGAAATGCATCATGCAACAATTTCATGTTACAGTTCATATAAGGAAATTAGTGAATTGAAATGAATTCATTAGAACTTAATATATGGATTTCACATGACTAGGCAGGATTGCAGCCATGGGTGGGCCTGGGAGGGCAGCCAAGCCCACACACTTGGCTGCCAGGCCCGGCCAATCATGTTGAGTTTTTTGTAACAAAAGGGCTTTATTACTGATAGAAATACTCCTCCCATTTGAGGCACACAGAACATGTGCAAGGTCAAGCCACTATGCCAATAATAGTCTCATCATTCTCTGAAATAGTTATCTCATAGTCACTACATGTAAAGTTGTGTGCTGTTTTGATTACTCTGACGTGGTTGGGGTTAGAGAGCATGTGTGCACAGGTCAGAGAGATCCCCTGTGTATGTGTGCCAAGCCTTGACCTCTCACCTCTCTGCTCCTATAGCAACCTGTGGGGAGCGGAGGGATATTGTTGGACTACCATGGCCCCATGTACTTATGTTATGTTTGGAGGGGAGTTTTTGGTCCATGTATGATTCCAGATTCAACACAGACATATTCTATAAGGCTACTGCAAAATCCTTTAACAATTAAATATAACCAGGATACTTGTTATAGTTATTTCTTATCAGGATATCTATCTATTGTCAGAATGTTTTTTTCTTAATGATTTTCACAAACTGGTATGATTTTAGCATCCAGCTAATATTGTTTTCCCACTGTAAAAATACTGTTGGTCCACAAGGGTAACTGTTCCTCCAATAGAATTGGGCGGGACTAAAGGAGGTGTGCTGACATCCTTTGGGAAGTATGGGGGCGGGCTTCATGTAGTTCACAGCTGATTAGATATGAAGGGCCAGCCATTTTATCAGAACATGCTGTCCTGGCCACTCTTGGCTTATAAGCATGGAGGCATAGCAGAGCTATGAGGGCTGGGTCAACGTCAGCCCCCCTGTCCGCTGATCTGTGGTGCTCGATGGGGGGCACCTGTTTTCCCCAGTGAGCCGCTTCCCTGGTGGGAAGCTTCAGGTTTCAGCATGTCTGTCTGTCCCTGAGCTCTGAGCTTGCCAACTGCCATTTTCCAGCCCAGAACCCAGGCATCTATCCACCCAGTGACTGAATGACGTGAAGGTGGCTTTGAATGTCATGAGCCCCTCTCATCATGGGGCTTTCGTTGGCATGGCTCCTTTAGTGGAATATGAATCTGTATGTGTGCTCATATAAGGGTTTATTCAGTATTTCTTTGAATTGCACATATGTGTAGCCTTTGTGGCTCGACATATTATAGTTGTTTATTGCTAATCCTAAAAAGTTCATCTGGTTGACCAAAATGTCCCACGGCCCTCAACAATGTACTGTATTCCTACAGGGAGCTATACAATGTGTCAATGGGAGAATATCATTTCATATGTAATTTCAAATATGTTTTTTAAGAAACCATTACTGCTACATTTTGCTGATTGCCTGTACTTATTTTATAAATAAATTACCAAGTTTGAACAGGTGAATTTATCTAGAGTAACATGAGCATCACTCAAAATTGGGCCGTGGGCAAAAACTATTTGTTTTTCAAAAGCCCATCATTAGCCTACTTTATGTTAGCAAAGACCGTGGGCACAAGGAATGACAAAATTAGACAAGGCAATACTAGGCAAAAAACAGGACTTTGTTCCCCGGTGCAGTTTAAGTGACAGTAATGAGTTTATGCTAATTACAGTTAATGGTAAGAGTGTCCTGGAGAGGTTGAAGATGCTAAGCTAATGGTAAAGGAGGCCAGCCTATAGCCCATCCACCACAATGTCACGGGTGGAGGCCCTTGGTCATGCAGTGTGGTTATGGTTCCGCTCATGCCCTGGGTACGAATATAGCTTGACCATGCGTCAACCATGACCAGCAGGAGTAGCCAGCAGCACCCTGCCTCCCACACACACACTATCTCATACACACATTCAGGGAAGATACACAGGGATAAGGAGTTGTTAACAGCGAGTCAATAGCATTTATATGAAATTATAACAGACAGTTTAAGTCGATAACAGAGTCCAGTTTGATTTTGGTTGCTGACATAAGACACCACAGCGTGAGGACTTAGTATCCCATCTACAGTTATTCTGTAGCAGGAAGAACCATGGTAAGCAACAATGGTCCCACTGCCATTCTTGATAGTTGTGGAGGGTGGGGCTGCAATCATTGGATCAATGAGATGACACTGAGATTCCACAGGGACTCACCCTGCACCCCTCTGGGATCCACATACCCACCATCTCTCCATTCCACCCTCCACTGCTCTGCTCTCAGCCCCAGCCATCCCTTCCTAAACCCAGGGTCCTAACTCACACACCTTGAAAGAGAGAGAGCACACAATTTTACACTCGCGCGCACACAAACAAATAAGACGGTATTGATTGGAGCCATGGCTGCATTTTCCCTGATGCTCTTCTCAATAGATCAGTCACGCTTGCGTAGCTTCCCTTGCTGCAGGCCGGAACCTTAACATCCCAGCCCAGCGTTCAGGGACACATTCAATCCACCAGACACCCACCTAAATAGCTACCACTAAAACAAGCCCCTTTCTTTATCTTCTAACATGGTTCCTCCTCTGCTCTACTCACTGAACCCTTAAAACATGACTGTAACTACTGGTTTATCCACACTGAACACTAATAATCTATTCTATGTTCGATAATGTTAAACATGAAATGTACTAGCAGTAATGAATTACCACAACCCATCTTCACACCATGGATTTGCTCAGACTTCTCTGAGACCAATCAATCAATCAAATGTATTTATAAAACCCTTTTTACATCAGCCGATGTCACAAAGTGCTGTACAGAAACCCAGCCTAAAACCCCATACAGCAAGCAATGCAGATGTAGAAGCATGGTGGCTAGGAAAAACTCAGTAGAAAGTCAGAAACCTAGAGAGGAACCAGGCTCTGAGGGGTGGCCAGTCCTCTTCTGGCTGTGCCGGGTTGAGATTATAACAGTACATGGACAAGATGTGCAAACGTTCACAGATGACCAGCAGGGCCAAATAATAATAATAATAATAATCACAGTGGTTGTGGAGGGTGCAGCAGGTCAGCACCTCAGGAGTAAATGTCAGTTGGCTTTTCATAGCCGATCATTTAGAGTTAGAGACAGCAGGTACGGTAGAGAGAAAGAGTCGAAAACAGCAGGTCCGGGACAAGACAGCACGTCCGGTGAACAGGTCAGTGGTCCATAGCCGCAAGCAGAACAGTTGAAACTGGTGCAAGCAGCATGACCAGGTGGACTGGGGACAGCAAGGAGTCATCAGGCCAGGTAGTCCTGTGGCATGGTCCCAGGGCTCAGGTCATTCTGGAGGGGAGATTGAGAGAGAGAATTCGAGGGAGCATATTTAAATTCACACAGGACACCGGCTAAGACAGGAGAAATACTCCAGATATAACAGACTGACCCTAGCCCCCGACACAAACTATTGAAGCATAAATACTGGAGGCTGAGAAAGGAGGGGTTTGGAGACACTGTGGCCCTGTCTGATGACAACCAGGCAGGATATAACCCAAAACACTCTGCCAATGCACCGCCCGCACACCACTAGAGGGATATCTTCAAACCACCAACTTACCATCCTGAGACAAGGCTGAGTATAGCCCATAGCACAAACCCGAGGTGGGCGACAAACCCGGACAGGAATATAACATCTGTGACTCAACTCACTCAAGTGACGCACCCCTCCTAGGGATGGGATGGAAGAGCACCAGTAAGCCAGTGACTCAGCCCCCATAATAGGGTTAGAGGCAGAGAATCCCGGTGGAGAGAAGGAAACCGGCCAGGCAGAGACAGCAAGGGCGGTTCGTCGCTCCTGTGCCCTGCCTCCAGCTGTTTGCTTAGAAATTCAAAGGGCAATAAGGAGGCCTGCGTCTTGTGACCGTAGCGTACATGCAGGTATGTACGGCAGGACCAAATCAGAGAGATAGGTAGGAGCAAGCAGGAGAGATAGGTAGAAGCAAGCAAGGGAGATGTCCCCCTCCTCCCGCCCCAGCTCCATACATCCCACCTGCATGGGCCTGAGAGAAGCCGTCTGCAGCTGCATCTGTTGCATGCATGACTTGTATGCAGATTAATTACCTAATTAAGGAGGGGCCTCACACACACACAGAGAAAGGTATAGGCCTCTCCCAGATTCCAGACACACATGCACATGCTCACTCACACACACGCACATAAACACAAAGCACGAAGCACAAGCAACATATGCTCCCACTTAAAACATACACTTCATGCATGCAGTACAACAAGATGGTGCCTGTGCAGTATTAATATTGTATGGACAGCCAACACAGGACCAGAAGTGGTTTGCAACAGGAGGGGATCATCATTACCATTCAATGGCTATAAATTACATTAGTCACCATTCACCCCTTCCCTCGTCACCAGGCTGACACAGTGATCTAGGGTGAAGAATAAAGATGTGATCGGACAGCCTTACAGCCTATATAACATCGAAGGAAATAGTGGTCTGCTCTGTGTACATATAAGGATTGACAACTATTCATTGCTTTGTGTACATGCAAAGCTTCTGTAAAACCATGCACCATGATTTCCAATGTCCTCTGTTTTCTTCTTACAGAGGCAGTTTCACTCTATTAGCTACCAATACCTCGTCCCTGTCTCTCTCTGTTACTCTCTCTTGCTCTCTCACGTCTTACTCTCTTCCTCATCTTTACGAGCAGTCCTCTCTAATGGCCCACAAAAGTGTTCTGTTCTAGTCCTTAACCACTAAACAAGCCCCTATACTCTCGTGTTTACACACACACACACACACACACACACACACACACACACACACACACACACACACACACACACACACACACACACACACACACACACACACCTAAATACCCAGTTGAAGACTGTGGTTTTCCCTGCTCTATACCACCTGCACTGTAGCACCAAGGTGTTTACAGGAAACACCATCCCAGTCACTCGTGTGTTGGCCTGTTCTGGCCCCGCGGGGATAGAAGCCACCTCTCTTCTCCACTCAGAAACCCAGTATGTGTCTGCTCATGTAGGACATGCCCCGTACATGCACACACAGCCTGGATCTCACGCCTGAGTGAGCTTGCTGGCGGGCCCAGAGCTTTGGGGTGTGTAGCCTACAAGGACAGGAAGGGGTTAAGTTGGCACATTCCTGAGTTTAGAGCCTGTAACTAATATTGGAGTTTATTAGCCGAGGAGGTGGAGGCCAAGCGCTGCCGAGGCATTCCCATCTGGAGGAGTCCATGTCTGGCTCCCACACACACGCACACGCATCCAGTACACACACTCAAACCCACACCTGTATGCACACACTCTCTTGTTTCTGTCTGACTCCATTTCTCTCCCTCCATCTTGTTTTCCTCAGTTTGACTCTTTCTTCTCCCATGCTTTTATCAGTATCATTTACAATTTAGTTTGTATTATTTAGAAAAAGTGAATGCCAAAGCAAACAGCATCTTATGTTAACCCTTTTATACTATCAACGTATGAATAATAATCAGCTTGGTGTGAAGTTAAGTCTATTCTAACAGTAAGTACACACTGGGCAAGAACTGGTTGAATCAACATTGTTTCCACATTATTTCAACCCCAAAACATCTATGTGATGACGTTGAATCAACGTGGAAAACTGATTGGATTCGTAAAAAGTAATTCCCGTAAGGGCATTTCATCTTTTTTAGGGTTAACATAAGATGCATTTGTTTGCCTTGGCATTCAATGTTGTGCTCCCGAGTGACGCAGTGGTGTAAGACAGGTGTCACTGCAGTTCCGCACAATTGGCCCAGCGTTGTCTGGGTTTAGCCGGAATAGGCCGTCATTGGTCATAAGAATTCTTAAACTGACTTGCCAGGTTAAATAAAAACATTTTTTTAAATGTAAAAAAAATGTAAATCCTATGACATGATGACCTTATCTGTTGATTTCAACTTGAATATAGGTTAGTTGAAAACTCAACCAAATGTAAATCAAAACTAGAACTGATGTCCGTGCCCAGTGGATAAGTTCACGCAATACTTTACGAAACCATGAGCACCACGCTCTGTGTAAGGCAGGTCGTCTGACACATTTAGTTAAAGGTGAGCTACAGAAATAGCTATTCTGTGGTGCTGTCACAATGCATAGCTGGCTGTACTGTCTTAGACCTATTATCAGACTTCAATGCCATGATCATTTAAAGATTGTGATTGTGATGGATGTAACATGATATTCAAGTTCATTTTACATGGCTTTCTGCTACTCTATGAGGGTTTTATTATATATAATCTAATATAAAACGTTACTATCAGTGAGAATGTATCTTGTCATTTTTTGAAACCCGGCTCTCTAGCCCAACTGATAGTAGTCTGTGGACATTGTACGACCTGTGATTGAGTTTTTCATTCACTCCATTAGGCCTGCACTAATGATTGCATCACTCAATTCTGATGAAATATCTATCTTGAAATCAACACACACGATGATGGCTCTACGGTAAAGATACCCTGATGCTCTCTTTTTCATAAATGTTTACTCCATAATTATTCCCCCAGTCTAAGATACTTGTCAGGCTGTGGGACGTCTGTGGGTCATGCCACGGTTTGGCCTGTGGTGTAGTTGGAGCACTTACTTGACTGACAGAAGGGAAGAGGAGCAGGGTTAACAAGTGCATGACAGTCTACAGTGCTCACCTTGTCACTCAAAGTGAAGGTCCCCAGTCTCCCCAGTAACCCACAGAGGTGACAAGACGGTGTGGAATGTGACTTTTAACTCTCTGGGGCTCAGAAGGCCACAAGTTCAGCAACTCCCCTCACTCACCCTGCCTGGGACATTCTTCTGTGGTGTGGTAGGGTGGAGGTGGGGAAGGGGACTAAGGGCTCTGGCTCAGGCTTCGTCCATAGTTGTTACTACGCGTGTTTGGATGAGTCTGGATTCCATCAACACTGAACAACCCTGTTCCTAATTAGCCTACTGAGAGGTATAGCAAGGCAAATGTTTTTTTTAAGCGATGGCTGTCTCAATCACATGATTAATCTTTAAACTGATACTGACAATGGTTTTAGACCACGTTCGAAACCACAACAAAAAATATGTCACCCTTGAGGATATTTTTACATTTTCCGCTCAATTGTTTAACCCTACCACTAAATAATATATATAGGCTATCGGTATTCCGCCATTAATCAAATGAATTTGTGGAACTGTCATCAGCAATTTTGTCACAACAGGTCTATTTCAATGGTGAGAGAAGCCTACACAGGAAATTGACAAGTGTTGATTTTTCAGTGTCACATGTCTAGTGTTGATTAAGGAGTTAAATTAGTTCTGTAAGAGTGAAATTAACACTCAGTGGTGTAAAATAACCCCAGTATTGGTGTTGATAACTAGAGTTATTGGTTTAAACGGTGAATAGTAAAATTGTCCCCATCAAGACCACAGCATGCTCTACTTAGATTAGATTGTTTTGGATTATTTTTAATATCTTTGTTTTTGCATGTTAAGCACCTTCCCAAAATTATTCACACCCCTTGAATTTTTCCACATTTAGTTGTGTTACAGCCTGAATTGAAAATAGATTAAATTGAGAGTTTTTGTCACTGGCCTACACATAATACTCCGAAAGGTGAAAGTGGAATTATGTTTTTCAACATTTTTACAAATACGAAGCTGAAATGTCATGAGTCAATATGTAAGGGTTTTCCTCTAGTGAAGGAGAAGCGGACCAAAATGCAGCGTGGTGGTTATTCATGTTTTTAATAAAGGAACTCGACATGAAATAACTAACAAAACAATAAATGTGTGAAAACCTAAACAGTCCTATCTGGTGCAAACACAGAGACAGGAACAATCACCCACAACCACACAGTGAAACCCAGGCTACCTAAATATGGTTCCCAATCATAGACAATGACTGAAACCTGCCTCTGATTGAGAGCCATATCAGGCCAGACATAGAAATAGACAAACAAGACATCCAACATAGAATGCCCACTCAGATCACACCCTGACCAACCAAAACATAGAAACATACAAAGCAAACTATGGTCAGGGTGTGACACAATATGTTTTCAATCCCTTTGTTATGACAAGGCTAAATAAGTTGAGGAGTAAAAATGTGCTTCGAAGTCACATAATAAGTTGCAAGGACTTACTCTTTGTGCAATAAGTGTATAACATTAACATTTTTGAATGTCTAACTCATCTCTGTACCGCACACATACAATGATCTGTCAGGTCACTCAGTCGAGCAGTGAATTTCAAACACAGATTCAACCACAAAGACCAGGGAGGTTTTCCAATGCCTCGCAAAAAAGTACACCTATTGGTAGATGGGTAATAAAGCAGACACAAAGGCAAAATCTTTCCACCAGACAATGGCAGATTAATTCACCTTTCAGCAGGACAATGGCCTAAAACACAAGACCAAATCTACACCGGAGTTGCTTACCGAGAAGACAGTGAATGTTCCTGAGTGGCCAAGTCACAATTTGGACTTAAATCTACTTGACAATCTATGGCAAGGGCCTCCCGGGTGGCGCAGTGGTCTGTGCCACCAGAGACTCTGGGTTTGAGCCCAGGCTCTGTTGGCTGCGACCGGGAGGTCCATGGGGCGACGCACAATTGGCCTAGCGTCGTCCTGGTTAGGGAGGGTTTGGCCGGTAGGGATATCCTTGTCTCATCGCGCACTAGCGACTCCTGTGGCGGGCCGGGCGCAGCGCACGCTAACCAGGTCGCCAGGTGCACGGTGTATCCTCCGACACATTGGTGCGGCTGGCTTCCGGGTTGGATGCGCGCTGTATTAAGAAGCAGTGCGGCTTGGTTGGGTTGTGTTTCGGAGGATGCATGGCTTTCGACCTTTGTCTCTCCCGAGCCCGTATGGGATTTGTATCGATGAGACAAGATAGTAACTACTAACAATTTGATACCACTGAATTGGGGAGAAAAGGGGGTGAAATTAGAAAATAATAAAAAATCTATGGCAAGACTTGTAGATGTTTGTCTAGCAATGATCAACAACCAATTTTACAGAGATTGAAGTACTGCACAATCCAGGTGTGGAAAGCTCAGAGACTTACCCAGAAAGACTCACAGCTGTAATCGCTGCCAAAGGTGCTTCTACAAAGTATTGAGTCAGGTGTGAATACTTATACTGTATAAATTAGATATTTCTGTATTTCGTTTTTCAATAAATGTGCAAAAATTTCTAACAACATGTTTTCACTTAGTCATTAGATAGGTGAGAATTCAGGCTGTAACAAAATTCAAAGGGTATGAATACTTTCTGAATTCTTACACAAAGATAAATTACATACTGTCAGTTTCTCCCTAGGAGAGGTGGGTGTGGCAAGAAAGCGAATTGCAAGAAAGGCCGTTTTAGTTACAAGTCCAAAGAACAGGACCACAACAGTAGCCACAAAACAGGAACCTAGTCCCGAAAAAAACCACCTGTTCAACAGAACAAACCAAAACGCAACCCAAACAAATGACAACTACATGAACAATCCCGCACAAAACCAAGAGGGTAGGGCGAGATGAAATACCCCACTAATAACCTAAACTATATACAGGTGCACAACAAGACAGACAAAACCAAACGAAAAAGAAAAGGGATCGGTGGAAGTCGTGACAGTACCAGTAATTTTGAGCCATCTCGGCCCATGGGACGAACCTCGCCCACTCTACTTGCCGGTCCTGGCAATACGACCGCAGAAACCTGCCCACATCCTGGTTCACTCTCTCCACCCGACCATTACTCTCGGGGTGAAAACCTGAGGTGAGGCTGAC
The DNA here is from genome assembly GCF_036934945.1 of Oncorhynchus masou masou. Classification (NCBI taxonomy): domain Eukaryota; kingdom Metazoa; phylum Chordata; class Actinopteri; order Salmoniformes; family Salmonidae; genus Oncorhynchus; species Oncorhynchus masou. The sequence continues at coordinate 30,435,271 of NC_088212.1, read as the reverse complement.
CGAGACCCCCAGACCCCCAGGCCCCCAGACCATGAACGCTCTCCAGACCCTGGACGTGAACTGGGGACCCAGATCAGAAACTATGTCCTCAGGCACCCCATAGTGCCTGAAGACATGTGTAAACAGGGCCTCCGCAGTGTGGAGGGCCGTAGGTAGACCGGGCAAACGGAAGAGACGGCAGGACTTAGAAAACTGATCCACAGCGACCAGGATCGTGGTGTTCACCTGTGACGGAGGAAGTTTGGTGAGGAAGTCCACCGACAGGTGTGACCACGGCCGCTGTGGAACGGGGAGGGGCTGGAACTTCCCTCTAGGCAGGTGTCTAGGGGCCTTACACTGAGGGCACACCAAACAGGAGGAAACATGAACTCTCATGTCCTTGGTCAAGGTGGGCCACCAGTACTTCCCCCTAAGACCCATACCGTCCAATCGATCCCCGGATGACCAGAGGGTAGCGTGTGGGCCCACCTGATCAATCTATCTCGAACACCAAGTGGGACGTACCTCCGACCAGCTGGACACTGTGGTGGCGTGGGTTCTAATGTCCGCGTCCACCTCCCATACCACCGGTGCCACCAGATAAGAGGCCGAAGTATGGGGGTGGGATCGATGGACCGCTCCTTGGTATCGTAGAGACGGGACAGTGCGTCGGCCTTAACGTTACGGGAACCTGGTCTATGAGAGATGGTGAAACAAAATCTGGTGAAAAACATTGCCCACCTTGCCTGACGAGGATTCTCCTCGCCGCCCGGATGTACTCCAGATTACGGTGGTCAGTCCAGATGAGAAAAGAGTGTTGCGCCCCCTCAAGCCAATGTCTCCACACCTTCAGAGCTTTTACCACAGTCAGCAACTCCCGGAACCCACATCATAGTTTTGCTCCGCCGGACTGAGCTTCCTTGAAAAGAAAGTGCAGGGGCGAAGCTTCAGGGGCGGGCCCGAGTGCTGTGATAGCATGGCTCCAACACCAGCCTCGGACGCGTCCACCTCCACTATGAATGCCAAAGAGGGGTCCGGATGCACCAATACGGGAGCATCGGTAAACAACGCCTTCAGACGACCAAAAGCCCTGTCCACCTCCGCCGACCACCGCAAACCCACCGGCGCTCCTGAGATCCAGTTTTGTGAAGAAGTGTGCTCCATGAAATTACTCCACCACTGTGGCGATGAGAGGTAGCGAGTAACTGAATCCCACTGTGATGGAATTTAGAAATTTATAGTCAATGCACGGACACAGACCTCCCACAGACGTGGAGGGCCGAATGTACCCCTGTCCCAGAGATTCGGTGACATATGTCTCCATAGCCACCGTCTCCTCCTGCGACAGGGGATACACGTGACTCCTGGGAAGTGCGGCGTTCACCTGGAGGTTTATCGCACAATCCCCTCGTCAATGAGGTGGTAATTCGGTCGCCCTCTTTTTACAGAAAGCGATAGCCAAATCGGCATAGTCGGGGGGAATGCGCACGGTGGAGACTTGGTCCGGGCTCTGCACCGCCGTAGCACCGATGGAAACTCCCACACACCTACCTGAACACTCCTCTGACCACCCCTTAAGATCCCCCTGTTTCCACGAAATGTTGGGATTGTGATAAGCCAACCAGAGTCTCCCCAGCACCACTGGCAACGCAGGAGATTCATTGAGGAAGAGACTAATCCGCTCCCCATGGTTCCCCTGCGTCACCATGTTCCCTCGCCGAATCTGGACCCTCCCAGACCGCGTTGGCCCACTCCGCGTTGCCTGAAAGGCAGGAGACAAGGACCTTGACACTCTCCTCACCCGAGAGAGTCAGGTGAACGGTCGCCAGGTAAAGCTCCAGCTGGAGCAGGAACCTCTTGCACCCGGCAGCCATCCCATCGTACTCCCTCGGGAGCGCGAGCCGAATCCCGCTGGGGCCGGACGCCGCCGGAGAAGGTGGTGGTGCAGGCTGGAGAGTGGCTGAAGAAGGGGTAGGGAGGCCGCTCCTCTCCCATCTCTCCATTCTTGCCAACACTTGGCCGTCCCCATGGCTGTCCCCAGACGGTGTAGCATGGCTGTATGCTGGAGGACGTGTTCCTCCATGGACGGGGAGGGCGTGTCCGCTCCTGCTGACTCCATGATTGTGGTGTGGGATTCTGTCAGTTTCTCCCTAGGAGAGGTGGGTGTGGGGTCAGGCGCAGGAGAGAGCGAATTGCAAGAAAGGGAGTTTTATTTACAAGTCCAAAGAACAGGAGCAGGACCACAACAGTAGTCACAAAACAACAGGAATGTAGTCCTGGAGAAAAAACACCTGTTCAACAGAACAAACAAAAACGCAACCCAAACAAATGACAGCTACACGAACAATCCCATACAAAACCAAGAGGGTAGGGCGAGATGAAATACCCCACTAATAACCTAAACTATACACAGGTGCACAACAAGACAGACAAAACCAAACCAAAAGGGATCGGTGTCAGCTAGTAGACCGGCAAAGACGACCGCCGAGCGTCGCCCGAACAGGGAGAGGAGCCACCTTCGGTGGAAGTCGTGACACATACATTTTTCTAAACTAATCCAATCAGTTAGTTACATTTATTGCACCTGTTACTGAAATGGTTGTTCCAGTTTAAATGGTTTAGGTAGTCTTTTTAATAGTCATTTTTAATGCAGGTTAGGGGTGAATAAAAATTCCAACTGTTGGATATCGTAACTCTGGCTGGATTTGATTAGGAATAACACATCGCTTTGAAAGCCAGCATAATGTGACTTGCAGGTTTTACCTGAAAACCAGGAATATCCTAACATCACTGTGTTAGTGTCACACTAGACTATCAATGTAAGGTATTATTATATATGTCATGTATTGTCATACAGTTTAATTTGAATGATAACATTCTCAGGTACTCATTTGGTGACAGCCACAGGCCTTTTAAAGGAAAGGATTTAACAACCATGTTTCTGTCATTAACAAATACACTCATGGGTGGTAACTCAATTCACATGAAAAGAAAAGCAACCATGAAAGATAAGCAAATTAGGCTCTACACCATAAAGTGTTAAAACAACCAAAATGACCTACTGAGACAATGTTTTTGTCTAACACTAACATGAGTTAAGTCTAGATCAACACTAGTGTTGAACACAAATAACACTGTGATTGTTAATTGCCCCATAGTGTTACATTTGAGTGACACTGGCAAATTTAATGCAGTGGTAATTTTCTACACTGCAGAGTTTTACATTTCCACTCAACATGTAACACTAATCTGATGACTTTTTACTCTCTGTAGAGTGGGACCTCTGTACTCTGAGATAATGTTAAAATGAACTCTTTAAGTGTTGGTTTAACAGAGCATAAATGTACTGTGTGATGACTGGTCTGAGAGTTTATAGATACAGATGCTGTTTGATACTGTTGCAGTCATATACCAGTGACTATAATGATGAATATGGGCTCTGTCTCTCGCAAAGGTTTTAGCCAATAGCCTCCAATGATAATCAATTTAGCCATCTTCTCAATTTGGTCAGCTAGCACTTGATCTGCTCCTCTGTCAGCTAGTGATGGGAAGTTCGTCTCTTTTTAATGACTCTGATCTTTTCAACTCGTTCAGTAAAAAGAACAAATCTTTGTACTCATTTCGTTCATTTGAGTCAGTAATGCCAAAAGCACGCAGGACCCCCTACTGGCAAAAATGGAAATGAAAACTCGAGTCATGATTCTACAAGCCTCTCTTTCACATGTCGTTCACCATAAGGGGCTTATTGGAGCTGTCATTTGTGATTGAGACTTTTTTTGCTAGGCATGCAAATAAGATGATTTTTTGATACATTTGAATCTAGGTCTAGTTGTGGCAGCAACCAGACTAGATTGTGAACGACTCTTGGCAGAATGCATTGCTTGACTGACGTGAGGGTGATAAGCACACTATCATTCGCGAACTGTAACACCATAAAGAATTATTCATTCTCGACCTCAAGATTTTTGAGCAGAGACTGAGTATGTTTTGGTTCTGCAAAGCTGTATCCATCATTTATTCTTGCACCATGCGATCAATTACCAGTTCTAAACATGTATTTTTCTTCTCTCTGAAATTATTTCTTCCTGCAGCGTGAGCTACACCGAGTGTACAAAACATTATGAACATCTGCTCTTTTCATGACAAAGACTGACCAGGTGAATCCAGGTGAAAGCTATGATCCCTTTATGATGTCACTTGTAAAATCTACTTCAATCAGTGTAGATGAAGGGGAGGAGAGGTCAAAGAAGGACTCTTAAGCCTTGAGAGATGGATTGTGTACAGTATGCGGGCCATTCAGAGTGTGAATGGGCAAAATATTTAAGTGCCTTTGAATGGGGTTTGGTAGTAGGTGCCAGGCGCACCGGTTTGTGTGAAGAACTGCAATGCTGCTGGGTTTTTCACACTCAACAGTTTCCAGTGTTTATCAAGAATGGTCCACCACCCAAAGGACATCCAGCCAATTTGACAGAACTGTGGGAAGCGTTGGAGTCAACATGGACCATCGTCTCTGTGGAATGCTTTTTGACACCTTTTTGACAATCCATGGCCCAATGAATTGAGGCTGTTCTGAGGGCAAAAAGGCAGGTGCAACTTAATATTATGAAGGTGTTCTTAAATGTTTGTATACTCAGTGTATTTTACAGTTGTTGGTCGGGGCACATCTCCGGAGCCCTTTGCCAGAGGAACTTGTTTTAATCCTGGTGTAGACATTTCGGCCAGCAAGTCCAGCGAACTACAAAATGAACGAGTCAGTCCGGAAAAAATAATCATGACTCTCGAGTCAGTAAAAAGAGTTGTTGTAAAAGAATGAATCATTCGCCAACTGCACATCACTACTCTCAGCAAAGACAAGACCAGAGTTTCATTCAGTCATTGCATTTTCATTAGCATGTTACCTTGTCTTGGTGCTTGAGATCTGACGCACCCCTTTCATTGAAGAAGGTGGTTAGTCCTCACAGCTGTTTCCTGGGTGTCAAGTTCTCCCTATGAGAGGTGGGTGTGGGGTCAGGCGCAGGAGAGAGCGAATTGCAAGAAAGGGCGTTTTATTTACAAGTCCAAAGAACAGGAAAAGGACCACACCAGTAGTCACAAAACAACAGGAATGTAGTCCCGGAAAAACACCTGTTCAACAGATCAAACCAAAACGCAATGCAAACAAATGACAGCTACACGAACACTCCCGCACAAAACCAAGAGGGTAGGGCGAGAATATATACCCCACTAATAACCTAAACTATACACAGGTGCACAACAAGACAGACAAAACCAAACGAAAAAGAAAAGGGATCGGTGGCAGCTAGTAGACCGCCGAGCGCCGCCCGAACAGGGAGAGGAGCCACCTTCGCTGGTTGCAATTCATGGTGATTCACAGCTGTTCATGTTCTTTTCTTCAAGGTTGTATGTCCTATTATCAATTTGTCTAATCCAACATGAGATAGCAAGCTAGCTAATGAGCTTGTAGGAGCTAGCTTAAGCCAGGCACTTTGCTTACTACTGTTCATCATGTAACATACAGCACATAAAATCACGGCTGATTGCTGACAGGAGTGGACTTTATAAAACAACACACAATTATAATTATAAGGTAGACTTCTGTAACACCATGTTACTTCAAGATCAGCTCATCATGAATGAGGACTAGGAGAACACAGGCAGCTTAAAAGGACCTGCTCTAACCTGCCACAAACCATTCATATCTTCAAACAGGTAAATTCATAATGACCATATCACGCATGAAAGGCTATACTATTGTACACTTGACATTACAATGGCCAATACTTAACATCAATTAATGAGAGGTGTCCAGCCATGAGCTTCATGTGCCAATATTGGTTATAATTCTAAATGAATGATAACCAGACTATGGTTTGTACTTCACATGACACAAAGCATAAGTTTAAGGAATTAGCGACAGCACAGTTAGCAATCAATATGCGTAGCAAACAATTAGTCGACTGTGGCAATTGTTACAAAAAAAGAGCAGCGGCCTATGTTTCTGTGGAGAAATTGACATAAATATCCAACTTGATCACAAGCACTCAATATTGTTTCCTTGTCTCAGGTACATTGCAATTCATTGTGTTCACAGCTGTCCATGTCCTTATCCTTATCACGCCATGTTAGCAATTTATCTAATCCAAAATGAGCTAGCTAGCTATGGCCTAGCTGGTATGGTCTAGCTGTCTAGCTTTAGCCTCTTTGCTAATTAGGCTACTGTTTTTAATACAACACGGCATACAGCTGATGTTAATGATGGGAGTGGACTTCACCTGGATGCCTAACTGGATGCATACAGTAATCAACATAGATACAGGCCACATGGCTAAGGGCTCACCCAGTGAAATGGGGTGGTCAGCATTTAGTTCCACCCAATTAGGTATACATGTAGTTGAGAAACACTAGGTTAAAATGAGAGCCTCGCTTTCATCCGCGTTTACACTTAGTTGACTGTGGAAAAGAGTTTGTTGTATCCCTTTTATATGAGTAGAACAACAGGATAATAGGCAAAAAAGAAAACAAAAACAGATTTATCAAATACCCTCTTTGCATGTATTTATTCTGCTTTTTCATTTGTTTATTGCTTTTGCTACCCTCTCCATATCCCCCCTCCATATCCCCCCTCTCCCCGCCCCCCACCTCCCACATTACAGCCATTTACCTAATTGGATAAAACGACTCCTGGATGTCAGCCAAGGGGTTTTTATAGTCCGTGTTTGCGATTCGGATGTTTGATTATAGGCTCTCTTTGATAATTGCTCTCAGTTTCCTACCAGCCAGCCGGGCCCTCTCTCTTTATCACTTCCTTGCCATGCTGTGAGCAGCAGTTGAGTGCCCAAATCAGCCACCGGGCCGTAAAAGGTACCACAGCATGGCTTCTAGGCCCAACATCATAAGCATGTTTCGTGCCCAGTTTACCGAAGCTAATTATCCCTAATTTGAGGTAATGGCGTAATCAAGTGTGAGCTATTATCACAGATCCTTCCTCTGCCTTCCCTCTCAAACGGCAGGCCCTCGAAGGTGAGCATTCCTACCTTTGTTGCGCTCGTCCTGGTTGCTCTCTTACTTCCTTTACTCCCTCCCTCCCTCCCTCCCTCCCTCCCTCCCTCCCTCCCTCCCTCCCTCCCTCCCTCCCTCCCTCCCTCCCTCCCTCCCTCCCTCCCCCTCCCTCCCTCCCTCCCTCCCTCCCTCCCTCTGAAACTGTTCCTGGATTCTTTTCCCATCTTTGCATTCCTTTGAAATACATTTGATGCTGTCAAGTATTGATCATTTTCAATAGAAAAGTTAGATTTCATCACCTGAGGTGGTCCTAGAAGGTCCCCTGTAGCTGCTACGGTTATCACAATGCTGAGAGCAAAGGGGACGTGATCCATTTTGTTGCTCAGGGGGCTTCCAGCGACCTTCCATGTTCTCAAGGAGCCCCTCCTGCAGGCCCCACCCTGGACAGAGATAAAGCTAGTTCCTCTCTACTTCCAGCCAAATACTACTGATAGGGCTCCTATCAGCTCTGGCCTGCATGCTTAATGAGCTTATATCAGTTATTGGAACCTTCCCACCCGAGGGACATTTCTACTTTTGCAAAGTAAAAGACCCTGAGGACAGACAAACAGTTGCGAATATGTAACACCACATGCCCACTTTATATTCATTTCTGGATACCTGAAACTAGGTTGGGTAACTCATTATTACTGTATTCAACATTGCCATCTCATTGCAAAAATGTCAGGTTAGTTCATGGAGGAACAGACTGGCACCAAGGCTAAGCTGCAACCATACGTGCAAGAGAAGTTGAACTCCACATCTTAGTACTTGACATGGAGACGTAGTTTAGAATTGCTTCCTGTTTATACAGTAGTTGCACTACTACAATCATTCAAAGGAATCAATGTCAATTATTCAGTGTTAAATGTCATCCTCATCTGTGTCACATTGTTCTTATGTAGGTAGAGGTTGTGGAAGTAAAATAGGGTTTTAATACATTCTCTGAATTTGAGAAAATAATGCATCCTGGTCCTATTTTGTCTTTAAATGAAAGGTTGACAACAGCTTTTAATTAAACCTGTATTTCCCCATTTCTCCCTCTATCGCTCTTTTACACATTGTTTTAGACTCACACATGCTCACTCAAACACACACACACACACACACACACACACACACACACACACACACACACACACGCACACGCACACGCACACACACACACACACACACACACACACACACACACACACACACACACACACACACACACACACACACACACACACACACACACACACACACACACACACACACACACACACACACACACACACACACATAACCAGTGATTACTATTATTCTAATCCTTTTATTTTATTTCCCTCCCCGTCACTGCCTGCTCTTTGGCAGCCTGTATGCAAATGTGGTAGGTAATGAGCGGAGAAAGGCAGAGAGGAGGAGAGGGAGGGTGGGAGGGAGGGAGGGAGGGAGGGAGGGAGAGAGAGTATGAGGGAGGGAGGAAGAGAATTGTACACTGCCTCTGAACAATCAAAAGAGCACCCCCCCCCCCTGTTCTTTGTACTCTCCTGCATTTCTTGTCTCATAGAGAGAGGGGGGTTGCTGCTGTCATGTGCCTGACAGATATTGAAGATAATTGTCCGCTTTCTTCGTCTTGCCTGTGTAATTCCACTGCTGCTGCAGCTCACGCAACACTCACCTGGGCAGGAGAGAGAGAACGGGGAGAAAGAGGTGGAGGGGAGGGAGAGAATGGTGGGGGGGAAGAGGGTTGAAGAAAGTGGTGGTAAAATGAAGATGTAGGCTCTATTGTTGCAGAGATAAAAATCCATCGCTGGGACCAAGGTTGTACAGCCTACAAAATACACATAGGAGATGACTCGTTAAGGTCTCATTACATCTATGTATCTTAGTCTCATTTGTGTGTGAGACAATGCCCAACACCCAATTTATACCACTTTATTTGTGCTGTGGATTTACTGTGTATTTAAAAGCTTTAATGCAAAAATAAAACATCTCTTGAGTTAGTGAGCTCATGGAAAAACTCTAGGGACTATCCCTCTGTCTTTTCTGGGCAGCATCTAGCCTACTTTAAATGCACTGAGCAGTCCAGAGGACAGAGACCACTGAGAGCAGTGCAGCAAAGGAAACCTGGGCTCCAGAACAGGTGTCTTATTTTGAGGAATACATTTGAATGATAAAAACCCACGAGAGGATTATTCATGCATCTCCCTCTTCGGTTGGAGTGCATAAACTATTCATGAGCTGGAGGAATTCAGATTTCCAGTTCAGCTCCTAGCTATGCATGGGAGCTCTGCGATGGTACATGTTGACTCTGGGGGACAAAGAGATTCAGGTGGGTTCATATACTGTGAGTTCCGGTTCAGTGTTAGTCAGGTTTGAACCTGGTCATAACTACTATGTTGCTCACTTCAGCTGCTGTAACATTTCACCTGTGTGCTTTGACCTGGAGTCTTGTAAAATCTTCCCTTCCTTCACTTTACAGCACTGGGAAGAGGACTTGCTTTTTTTATCTTACATAAGACAATAGGAATTAGGCTGATTCAATTAAAATTGGGGGTTTGTTGGTACCAACAGGGCTTGCGAAGGTGTGGTCAGAAGGAAGGAGACACATTGGAGGTAGGGTTTAGAGAGCAAAAAGCTCAACATCTGCTTTTGTCCTGTTTCCTGTGACAGAGAGACAGGTTGGGAAAAAGGCCGACCCTTTCAACCCCCCCCCCCCCCCTCCCGCCCTCCTCCTTTTCCTTCCACTCCTTGGGTCAGCTTTTTTCACTGTCACTGTCTTTGTCCTGGGCAATGGTGAAAAATGCACCAACATGTAGCCAAATCAAACAATGGTCCTGGTGAATGTTAGGATACTACTAGGCCTCAAAAGAAGCAACCCAGTCCCCCTCCTCCACCCATAGGCCTACACAACTTCATCTGGTCCCTCAAGTCCATGCAGACGACATGTACTATTTTCATCACAACTGACACTAATCAAAGCTGGTGTCTGAGTCTGAGCTTGACTTTCTTTAACACAAGCGTATTATTGACATTCATTCAAAATCATGATTGTAGTTATTCCAGTGATTTTGCCATCTACTTGTGGTCACCTCTCTACCAGTTGTGATTGTGGATGAAGATGCAATAGTGCTGTAAATGCCAGTGTGTGATGTATCTGAGGAGGACATTAGACCACTAGAGGTTAGGGTCAAGTGGTCACATGAAGGGCAGTGTGGGATTGTGGTATGAGGTGGCCTTGGTGTCTGTCCAGGACTTAACCCAATCGATAAGCTGCAAGTTTATCCTCTAATTACTGCAGTGGCCGCCCCTCACCTTCTCTCGGTAACTTATCAATAACACACTTCCACTCCTTCCCCAGGACCCATAAATCTTGGGCGCTGAGCCTCGCGGAGCCTCCTTCAGTCTCCCAGTGAACGACCCAGAGGAAGCATGGACACGTGTGAACAATCGCTGACAGGTCTGTCCCAACCCCGCCACTAAATACCGTTGGAGAAGGACGGCTTCGAGTTTTCTTGTTTTTCCTCCGACTTCCTCTTCCTAAAAGTATTTCTGTTTCTTTCTCTTTCCATATTTACTGGCTTTCTCCCTTCTTTGACCTCTCCCTCCCTCTCTCTCCCTCCACCAGGATTGTGTCTTGGAAAGGGGAGATAACCTGTAGGCCATGGATGAAGGGACTTGGATGATTGTGTGAGGAGGGGGGCGATGGAGACGGTTGATGGAAGGGAGGGGGATGGATGCATCCTGTAGGGCTGGTGGATTTATCACTGTTTCTAGGGTGTGGTATCAGGGAGAGAATGACACACAGAAGAGATCAGAACACTCCCCAAACACGTGCACATCTTTCACACACACACACACACACACACACACACACACACACACACACACACACACACACACACACACACACACACACACACACACACACACACACACACACACACACACACACACACACACACACACACACACACACACACACGCACACAAATATAAACTATAAGTACTAAGTTAACACCCAATAACACTCTATCATGCAACAATAGCAACCCACCTGGAATATGATCAACACACTTATCTTTGAGAATTCACAATGAATCATACGACACAGGTAATTTGAAAGAAGGCTCAAGGCAGCTGGGTAGCTAAATGTTTTGTTGTGGCAACAGGTGTGCTATCGAGAGTGGGAGACAGAGGAAAGTGGGGAGAGAGGGTTAATGTGAATAATTATACTTTAAAGGCGGAAAAAACGATTTGCTGCCTCTCACAAAGTGCCTCTTTTATCTCAATGTCCATCCCTCTGTCCCTCAGCCCAGGTTGGCTGAGGAATGCAGTACTGAATGAACTGGGAAGGATGAGAGGATCTACATGTAGGAGATGCTCCCTAGACCCCGTACTTCACCTAGCCTTAACCAGAGGTGAATCCTGCCTACTGAGCACCCAAACAGGACACGGCAAGCCCATTACCTGCCTGTCCTCCCCTGTCTCCTCATCCGATAAGTCTGGAAGATCCACAGTGTAAGTGAACAGATGGTGTTGTAGACAAGGTAACATCCAAAAACAATAGAATAGGAACAAGCGTTCCATGGCTGTACCAGCTCTCTGTGGTGATATACAGTAGGTAGATGTACTGTAGATGGCGTGCAGTGGCTAGAGAAAGTTTGCCTCCGTGTGTATAAAAGCTACTAGAAGAGAACGAGAGGCGTGTAGGCTTTCAACAACTAAGCACAGCAGTTGTGATTTCCATCTTGATATTAGAATAGGTTGATGTCCAGACCATTTTCTAATATTTTCCACGTTCTTCCCCTTTAAAAAATATGATCTTCTTCTTAGGTTGTTTAGTAGATGGTATGATTGTTGTAGCAACCCTGGTGTATGACTGTTGTAGCAACCCTGGTGTATGACTGTTGTAGTAACCCTTGCTGTCCCCAGTCCACCTGGCCGTGCTGCTGCTCCAGTTTCAACTGTTCTGCCTGTGATTATTATTATTTGACCATGCTGGTCATTTATGATCATTTGAACATCTTGGCCATGTTCTGTTATAATCTCCACCCGGCACAGCCAGAAGAGGACTGGCCACACCACATAGCCTGGTTCCTCTCTAGGTTTCTTCCTAGGTTTTGGCCTTTCTAGGGAGTTTTTCCTAGCCACCGTGCTTCTACACCTGCATTGCTTGCTGTTTGGGGTTCTAGGCTGGGTTTCTGTACAGCACTTTGAGATATCAGCTGATGTACGAAGGGCTATATAAATAAATTTGATTTGATTTGGTGTATGACCGTTGTAGCAACCCTGGTGTATTTTCCTTCCAGAAGAGACAAATATTGCTTAAATTAACATGTGCGACTGCGTGTGTGTGTGTGTGTGTGTGTGTGTGTGTGTGTGTGTGTGTGTGTGTGTGTGTGTGTGTGTGTGTGTGTGTGTGTGTGTGTGTGTGTGTGTGTGTGTGTGTGTGTGTGTGTGTGTGTGTGTGTGTGTGTGTGCGTGCCCCTAAGTGTGTGTTTGTATGTCGGAGCAATGTGCAACGCATTAAGTGCTGGCAGCCTCTCTACATGCATAAGTTTGATTCATATGTTACAGAGGTGCTCCAAGATGCTGGCTCTCTCTCCAGGCACCGCCAAGGATGACTCACTTTAGTACTCAGTCCATTTAGTGAAGGAGACTCTGACGCTCCAGTCAGATACATGGAGGATAGACAGTACTGCAAGTGGTCAGTGACAGTGACACACTTTTCCTGTGTGGGGGTTTCTGCAGGGGCTTCAAGTATACTTATTTGACTTGCTTTGTTTTGTTTCTGTGAATCACCCAGCAGAGCAAACTCCCAGAAAACAGCAGGGTATCTTGCTCTCTCTCTCTTGGCTGTTGTGGAGGACAGTTGGGCTGTGCTGGGCTGTGTTGGGCTGTGCTGGGCTGTGCCTCTGTGTGTGGGAGAGAGGGAGGAGGCGAGGATACATTTGGAACATGGCCGGATGCCCCACTGTTTGGAATGTATCACGCCAAGGCTCTTTTAATTAGGCTGATCAAGTGTTTTATGGGAATTGGACCCACGCTCCATTCCATTAACACATCCTCAAGCACTACTCCCACTCCTCTTCTCTCAATCGCTCTTCTGTCTCCATTGTCCTCTTCATCTCCCTTGTTTTCTCATTATCCCCCTTTTTCTCTCATTTGATTTTTCTTTTTCTCCCTTCTCTCTTTTTTTCTTCATCTACCTCTTGTATATCCCTCCACATGCAGGGAAAAGGTTAATGGTCAAAACATTGTTTCGCTTCCACTTAATGCAAAACCCTGTTGTGAGCGTAGGGCATTACCTTGTTATTCATTGCTCCCATATTATGTACTGGTGCTATTTCCCCTGCCCCTCTGACCCTGAGGCACGGGAGGGATTTTTCCATTATTGATCTAAGATGAACCCTCCTATTGCTCTGTATTTAATGTCAATATGTATTCATATATATCGAACAATACTTTAAAATGCCATAACAAGTCTTACATTAGCCTAACTGTTGTGATAAGGTGAATAGTGTTCTTCAACTTTGACCGAGTAACAATGTTGATTGGACACAAGCGAACTAGAGCATTTGGAATTCCAAAGGGGCTTGCACAAGATCATGACCGTTTGGGAATGTCATTTTTCTTATATTTGGGAACATTCATGCATTTAGATTTCTCCTTTTTGATGTTTTGAAAGAAAATAGCACCTGTGCTAGCGCCTCTGGGATTGTGCTGTCCGTCAGCGGGATGTTGTGTGCTGCTGTTTAAAAAAAAGTTGCCACGGCAACCGTCCTCTTTCTTTCTTAGGGGGCCCATGACTCCTGGGTCGCATATTTTAGGCGTGGAATGTAACTCACAGAAAAGCGAGAAAGGGGGTAAAAAATAGCACCCGGAGCAGCTGATCCATGTGTAGATCCTAGTGTAGACTCTGTGTGAGACCAAGCCTCTCTTTTGTCTTCGCTGCCTGTCTTTGTTGTTTCCTTGCTGTTGTCCACACAAATAACGAAAAAAGGATCCACTTGACAGACCTCACATCATGTGTGGCGTTTGGGACAAAACTTCAGTGACTGTTCCTTGGCAGTCTCAGATGATGCTTCTGATGCTTGATAAGTTACAGTGAGGGGAATCTGGAACCAGTGTGGAGAGTGGGCCAGGAGTTGAAAGTGTCTACTGCTTTTCCATGAAGGTCATGTGCACCTTACAGACAGTCCAGTCCAGTGGCTGATCTCTGCTGACTCCTGGAGCACTGAGAATGGTTTGCCATGGCCTGCCTGCCACTCATAACTAGAGCTTCAATGCCCGAGTTTAGCAAAGTCCAAATACTGTACATGTGTCAAATAACTTAAAAAGCTGCTACTTTTATTTAATTGCAGACTGTTCCTGTAAAACATATCACAAGTCATTGGCTGTGAATTTCTGTATAAATGTGAAATGATTCGTCTTCAAGTGGGATCTGTAACAGTTTCTGAATTGCTAATGAGTCATTTTGTAAGAAAATGTTTATATGAAAGCTGTTGCCTGCTGCAGTTATTGTAAACACAAACCATTAGAGTGCATTTAGGGACTTCATGAGAAGGTTTGTTTTGCATTGTCAAAATCTATTTCAGGGTTAATGGTTTCAGATAAAAAGCCACAGAAATATTAATAATGCCTTAGAGGTGGATCAATGAGTACACACAGACACAGACACAGACACAGACACAGACACAGACACAGACACAGACACACAGATATGCACACACACACTTACATTTTTATTCTGGCTGTTGTTGTACTTTGATGCAGTGTAAATGTGTAGGCAGAGAGAGGATGAGCAGAGCAGATAGAGAAGTTTGGAGAGAGTTAAAAGAGTGAGCGTGACTCATCCTTCTTCGCCAACATAGAGACGGTTTCCTCTTCCATCTGGGTCTGATCCGCAACCTTAATGTTCCTAGAAGTTGGCCATGATAAAATTGTCACACATCACAGAAAAAAATGTGAGATTTATGGGGCAGCGGGAACATCATTTTATTTCAAGTGGCATTATGGCAAGAGACACATAGGGGTCGTTACTCATCAACAGTGTGGATCCCCCCTCTCCCTGGACCCCTCAACCCCCCCATCCCACACCTCTCCACCCTGTGAAATAAGTGAAATAAGTTCAACCATCTCAATACAAGCCCAGCCTAACTCTCCCTGAGAGCACTGGAGATGAGATCCTGACTGGTAACATCCCAAACCCCCATCACCTCACGGTCCACTGGCCAGGTCCAGGTCCTGCCATGAAATACAACCCCAGAGAGGTCACAGTGATTGACCCCAGTCATAAAAACCCTAGTTAAGTGCATTCTCAGACTGTGCCAACCCACACCATCCACAGCTATCCCTATATCTGATAATATACACTTGCAGATTATTTTTGTGATTCATTATCTAGTGCTTGCACTGCACTAGGGGTCATGTTTATGTGTTGGTGTGTTTAATGTGTGTATGTACTGGCAGCATTCCAGTGAGCATTTACGATGATAGGTTAGCTACAATAAGCTATATTTTGTACTCTGTGTTTTAAAATACTGTATCTTTAATTGCTTTGATAAAAGCTGGATAATTGTGGTATAATTGTGGTATTTAGAATAGGTATTGTACTGAATGTGTGGCTGTCTTTGACTTGGGCGTAGCCTTGTCTCAGCACACAATCCTCCCCTGTTGTGTGATTGAATGTTTATGTCTCAGTGCCTGCTGAGCTCACTGAACATCTACTGAACATCCATTTATCCATCCATTCAAATACTGCATACTACAGTATATGTCCACATATGGAGAACTAAGCAGGTAGGGAGACATAGTCCTGGAGAGGAATGTCTGAGTGTGTAATTCAGATGACAGAGTAGTAGAAGCAAAGATTGCACTGATCCATACCACCTTCTCTCCCCAGTTCTCTCTCCTCTGTTCCCCATCTGATGGCCATGGTAGTGTGATCGTCACAGTGTAAACGGTTGAGGTGAATGCCAGAGCAGCATGGTCCGCATCACAGGCATAGGGAGGAAGAGGGAAGGAGGAGGAGGAAGGACGATGGAGGTGCGCTATACTCAGGGGTAATCTCACAGCCTGGGTAAATGCACTGGCCTTGGTTGAGAGGTCACTATTAATGTGCAGCAGAACCCTCCCTGGAAGCACGGGGACAGCCTAAACATAACACACTGCTTCTTACATTGACTCCCAGTCACTTTAAGACAGCGCACCTTGTTTAGTTGTGATGATGTGATGCAATATAACAGGTGCTCGTCCACTCTTGGCTGTGTGACATTGGTCAATGAGGAGAGTAGAACATTTGGTGTCTGTGCATGGTTATACTATATGTGCAACATGG
Source organism: Oncorhynchus masou masou (assembly GCF_036934945.1). NCBI lineage: Eukaryota > Metazoa > Chordata > Actinopteri > Salmoniformes > Salmonidae > Oncorhynchus > Oncorhynchus masou. The sequence goes on along the minus strand of NC_088212.1, from coordinate 30,418,926 downwards.
GTTTCTGTGTGTGTGTGTCTGTGTGTGTGTGTATGCGTGCACGAGTGTACGTGTTTGCGTCTGGGTGTGTGCGTGTTTATGTCTGTGTGCATGTGTGTGTTGTAGAAGTGGTAATGAAATTCAGTATTGATCAGAACAAAACAGACTTTATACATCATTCGTGTTCTCTATCAATCACACCCAGCTTAGTTTTCCAAAGCTGTTTGTTTAGGACGAGAGAGAAAAAGAACAAAGAAAGACTCCAAGCAGAGCAGTAACTGCGTAAAGAGATAGTTGTTTATGTCGTTCCTTTACTCCATTTTCAAGCTGTTACAAGCTTATCTGTCAAAGACAATGTCCATTGAATGAACTGCTTAATTGAAATGTGATTGAGATTCATTTTGGTTTTGGACTGGGGGAAATTATTTTCCTTAGAGTTACAGCTTCCACAGTTGTTCACACACGTTTGCTGAAACTTTGGCCCATTTCCCCCAAGACTCTAAACACAAAACAAAAAAACAAACACAAAATGCTAAACTCTACAAATCACTAGCAAAAGCGAACACTGCATTCAAAACTGTTGAATAGATGAAGAGATCTGTCCAACAACACACTGACATGCTCAACACAAAACACTACTATGAATATCCCATCAGTAGGTTTATGCCTTTTGCATTTTCATTGTTACAATGTAACCGGTTGTAGAAGATTGTTACAGCAATGTATAGCTACTCAAATATACATCAAGAAACACACAAATGCAATACAGTAACAAAAACATTGTCATTTATTTCCAAAATGCAGTATTTTTGAACACCTGTGTTTTGTATGTAACACTTTCCACACCCAACAAGAGAAAACCAGGAAAAACATTCAGTAAGATAAAGGGTTTTCTGTACAAAAATAAAAAATGAAAGTAGCTCATTCTTTCAAAACTCTAAACACAAAAAGACTAAAACACATGCAAAATGTAAGAAAAAATACATTGGGCTGCATCCTGCCTCCTATTTTGGTCTGGCCACAGCATCTCACCTACATCACAGGTAATGTTCTCCCTGGCTAAACAGCATCTCACCTACATCACAGGTAATGTTCTCCCTGGCTAAACAGCATCTCACCTACATCACAGGTAATGTTCTCCCTGGCTAAACAGCATCTCACCTACATCACAGGTAATGTTCTCCCTGGCTAAACAGCATCTCACCTACATCACAAGTGATGTTCTCCCCGGCTAAACAGCATCTCACCCACATCACAAGTTATGTTCTCCCTAGCTAAACAGCATCTCACCCACATCACAAGTGATGTTCTCCCTGGCTAAACAGCATCTCACCCACATCACAAGTGATGTTCTCCTCACCCACATCACAAGTGATGTTCTCCCTGGCTAAACAGCATCCAACATCACAAGTGATGTTCTCCCTGGCTAAACAGCATCTCACCCACATCACAAGTGATGTTCTCCCTGGCTAAACAGTGGGGAAAGAATCTTCTGGAGTGGCGGATCCAGCCGCTTGAAAGCCCCCACATCAACTTCACCATATGCATCCTCCATTGTCTGGAGAAGAGGCATGCATGCGGGGGGGTGGTGGTCATACACCTTCCATCAACATGCCGGAAAAAAACTTCAATTGTGTTTAAGAATGGGGAATATGGTGGGAGGTATAGAACAATAAATTGTGGGTGGTCGATGAACCAGTTGCTGACCAGAGCAGCCCGGTGGAAACTCACGTTGTCCTAGATGACAACATACCTGGGCTGCTCTGGTCCACCCCTCTGCTCGGCTGGAATGAGGATGCCATGTAGTGTGTCCAGGAATGTGATGAGAAGGACAGTGTTGTAGGGACCAAGGTTGACATGGGGATGGAGGACACCTTGCTGGCTAACGGCTGCACACCTGGTGATATTCCCTCCACGGTGTCCAGGGACATTCACAATGGCACGGTGACCAATAATGTTCCGTCCCCGTCCCTTTCTTTTGGCTAGGTTGAAGCCAGCCTCATCAATATAAATATAAATGTGCTGAATTGCAGCGGCGTCCAGCTCCAAGACTCTCTGAAACAGACAAGACAATATGTGACATAGACCTAGAGCAGTCAATATGGTGAGGCACAATACACTGGATTACAGTACTGCAATGTGTCTATACAGTGCTGATATGATAGTAAATTCACAATGTAGTACTTACTTGCACATATTCATAGCGGTGTTCTTTAACCCTCTCTGAGTTTTCGCTCAAATGGCTCCCTGTAGACCTGTTTCATCCAGATTCGGTTGCGCTGTAATACATGGTATTTTGTAGACAAGCCCACCTGGTGAATATTATTGAATATTGTATTGTCTGCAATTATGTGGTTCTGGATTCCTCGTAGTCTAATGGTATTGTTTGCCACCACCATGTTCACAATAGCGGGGTCCTGTTCTGGTGTGAACAGCCAGTGTCTTTCCACCATGGCCTGGCCGACTCTCAGTTCTGCAGAGGATCCACAATATGATTGGTTACATTAAGCTAAAATAATCTATTTTCTTTCAATATGAAATTACATTACTGTAACATTGGCCAACAATCACTGAGTAACATAGGCCTAATGATATGTTGGACTGCAGTATACTACAGTATACATACATAAAGAGCTTAGTGTAGATGGTATGTAACTTACCGGTTCTCATTTCTGAATGTACGCATGATAGATGCAACCGTGTAGCAGCTCAGGTTGGACTGAACTCTCTGCCCAGCCTCCCTCATACTCAATACATGGTTGAGCACAAGGTCAAACGATGTGACCCTGATCTCATCTGAGACAACTGTTCTTCCTCGTCCTCCTCTTCCTCTCGCTCCTTCACCTCTAGCTCTTGTTTCACCATTGACTTCCATTTTCCTCCGAAACAGGAGAGCTCATCTGTGGCCTTTTAAAGTGCTATAGCTCTGATTTCTAAGTGAACCATTCAGCAACTAGTGTTTACACCTGTGAGGAGTGGGTGTTGCCAATTGGTGTATAGAGCTTGGCATTGTGATTGGCGTTGCTTTCCAAAGGGAATTAAGAGATTTTAATTTTGAATGTTGTTCCTACTGTAGAGAACTGTGTGTAGTGTTTTGCAAAATAATGTGATATAGAATTGAAAACTGAGTGTAAAGCAGGAATTGATTTAGGGATTTGGTACATGAGTTTCAGGTTTTGGTGATTGTTTTTCAAGTTCCAACTTCAGTGTGTAAACAATTGAGAAAAACTGTAATTGAGACTAGGGACTTGGATAAAAACTTGACCGGACAGGGTAAGACGACAAGTCTTGACGCAGATATTAAAAACACATCCTTTGCTCTCGAGGACTGCACCTCCCAATCCTTGAGGCAGTGCCATCCTCCTCATTGTATGGTTTGGCAGATGTTAGAAATAACCATTGGGTTGGATAGAGACAAAAAAGCGAAGAAAATAAACACAGGATGTGATAACCTGAAACAGGAAACCCTGTGAATGCTGGGAGTGAGCGGTGAACTGCACTTCCTGTATGACAGCACAATGGTGAGCAGTGGCCCCAGATTCCTAAATGAAGCCGTAGTCGTGGGGACAAGGAAGGGCAGCCTGTGTCCTCCGGTCCTGGGCTGATAACAGCTTTCTCACACAGAGGGACGGAGGCAGCTAACTGTTTCGCTTTCTTCCCAACCCTCCTTCTCAAATAATAGACAAGTGTCATATGTCATAGAGTCTGTGGCTGTACATTCTGTCAGGTGTAGGTTGGTTGGTTACCCAAATTCTTGATTTGTTGAACCATTAGCTTGTGGACCAGACTGTGAACAATATTACTTCCATGGTGTATTACCTGCCAGGACTTTGCAGTGTACTTTCCCAAGGAGCTGGTTATCTGCCAGCCAAACTCTTTAATAATTGCGATCTCTCTTGTTAGTTTGAGGCTTTAATCCAACAATATTGAACAAAATGATCAAACATAAAAAGGGTTCAATCATGTTTGAGATATTATTAGAATGAGTGAATAGAAATGGGAAAATAATGCATTATCACAACAAACAAGATGTTGTGATTATATCTCTGAACCATTGGTCTCGTCAGGCTGTGTTTCCTGTACCATGTTCATGTGATGTCTCGTCTGTAGTGAGGCAGTTAGCGGTGGTGGAGGGATGGATAAAAGCCCTGCTACCTCCCACAAGACGGAAAATGGAAAGTCAATCTTCTCTGGGAGAGACGATTAATTAGGGGACTATTCAGACGTATTAATGTAAGTACTGTAATTGCACATAGCCAACGTTCTGAGATTATGCAAATGGAGCTCCCACCCACACCGCAGGCCCAGTCTGTCAGAGTGATGTCGTGTATCTTCCTCACCATTCTTTATGAAGGGCTCAGTCGTTGTGTTGGCTGTGTTGTCTGCACGAAGCAGCCAGACTGTCAGTGTTATATTGTGTGTTTCACCTACAGTGGGGAGAACAAGTATTTGATACACTGACGATTTTGCAGGTTTTCCTACTTACAAAGCATGTAGAGGTCTGTGATTTTTATCATAGGTACACTTCAACTGTGAGAGACAGAATCTAAAACAAAAATCCAGAAAATCACATTGTATGATTTTAAGTGATTCATTTGCATTTTATTGCATGACATAAGTATTTGATCACCTACCAACCAGTAAGAATTCCGGCTCTCACAGACCAGTGAGTTTTTCTTTAAGAAGCCCTCCTGTTCTCCACTCATTACCTGTATTAACTGCACCTGTTTGAACTCGTTACCTGTATAAAAGACACCTGTCCACACACTCAATCAAACAGACTCCAACCTCTCCACTCTGGCCAAGACCAGAGAGCTGTGTAAGGACATCGGGGATAAAATTGTAGACCTGCACAAGGCTGGGATGGGCTACAGGACAATAGGCAAGCAACTTGGTGAGAAGGCAACAACTGTTGGCGCAATTATTAGAAAATGGAAGAAGTTCAAGATGACGGTCAATCACCCTCGGTCTGGGGCTCCATGCAAGATCTCACCTCGTTGGGCATCAATGATCATGAGGAAGGTGAGGGATCAGCCCAGAACTACACGGCAGGACCTGGTCAATGACCTGGAGAGAGCTGGGACCACAGTCTCAAAGAAAACCATTAGTAACACACTACGGCGTCATGGATTAAAATCCTGCAGCGCACGCAAGGTTCCCCTGCTCAAGCCAACGCATGTCCAGGCCCGTCTGAAGTTTGCCAATGACCATCTGGATGATCCAGAGGAGGAATGAGAGAAGGTCATGTGGTCTGATGAGACAAAAATAGAGCTTTTTGGTCTAAACTCCACTCGCCGTGTTTGGAGGAAGAAGAAGGATGAGTACAACCCCAAGAACACCCTTCCAACCGTGAAGCATGGAGGTGGAAACATCATTCTTTGGGGATGCTTTTCTGCAAAGGTGACAGGACGACTGCACCGTATTGAGGGGAAGATGGATGGGGCCATGTATCGCGAGATCTTGGCCAACAACCTCCTTCCCTCAGTAAGAGCATTGAAGATGGGTCGTGGCTGGGTCTTCCAGCATGACAACGACCCGAAACACACAGCCAGGGTAACTAAGGAGTGGCTCCGTAAGAAGCATCTCCAGGTCCTAGAGTGGCCTAGCCAGTCTGCAGACCTGAACCCAATAGAAAATCTTTGGAGGGAGATGAAAGTCCGTATTGCCCAGTGACAGCCCCGATACCTAAATGATCTGGAGAACGTCTGTATGGAGGAGTGGGCCAAAATCCCTGCTGCAGTGTGTGCAAACCTGGTCAAGAACTACAGGAAACGTAGGATCTCTGTAATTGTAAACAAAGGTTTCTGTACCAAATATGCTTTTCTGATGTATCAAATACTTATGTCATGCAATAAAATGCAAATTAATTACTTAAAAATCATACAATGTGATTTTCTGGATTTATGTTTTAGAATCCGTCTCTCACAGTTGAAGTGTACCTATGATACAAATTACAGACCTCTACATGCTTTGTAAGTAGGAAAACCTGCAAAATCGGCAGTGTATCAAATACTTGTTCTCTCCACTGTATATCAGCACCGCTCAGATCAACCTATTAACGTTCAGTTGGCAATGATGGTCGTCTGTTCTTCATTTGGGTTATTGTGTACACACAACCTGAAAACTGCTTGAACACCTCTTATAGTACTTTCCCCACAGATAGTGTATTTTGTTAATGCTTGGTTCTGACTTTGTAGTGCTTTGGCCAGGCTGGTTCCTGGAGTTGTTCTCTGATAAAGCTACATGTTAACTAACTAACCACCCCATGTGGATCAGCAGCAGCAGCATTGTCCATTTAGCTCTATTATCGCTGGGCCACACTGCCTCCTGTCCCCGGGGCCCACGTCAACTAGCACTTCCTCCTAGGAAGGAAACGCTCCTTACCCACAGCGCAGTGTCACACACTCACAGAGGACAGACCCAAGGAGTTCTACTTCAGCTCAAATATGCTAGAGCAAATATACCAATGTTCTCAGACAACAGTGATGATACCCACATGCTCTCACACATGTAACACAAACACACTTACTAACACATTCCAACTTCATTCACATAAACAAGCACAGAATCAACAATTTGAGCAACATAAGCATACGCACGCACCCCCCCCCCCCCCCCCCACACACACACACACAACCAGCTGGGTAGTGGGATTAGGATGGAGAGGGAGATCATTTGTCTCAATCTGCAGTGATGATAGTTTGTCAGAGGCTGGAAGAGTGGAGTGGGAGCAGGTGGTGGGAGAAACCGTTGTAAGGAGCCCCACTGTAATCACATCTGCACCACAGAGTCAATGGAGTCCAATGCAGAGCGGCCCCACCAACCACACACTCCCGCTGGGTCAGTTCCCTCCACCTGGGTCCACAGTTAGACAATTACACACAGGGGATGTCCTCCATCACCAATCCGAGACGTGGACACAGGGCACAGGGCAGGGCCCAGAGCTGTGACAGAGCTGGTATACACACACTGTACTCACCACTTACCCTTATGACTATGACTGACACTATAACACACCCTTATACTGTACTCACCCTTATACTGTGCTAATACTCCAAAGCAATTTCAGGCAGTATTGTGTTCTTGAAATATGCTAAATGTTCAAGTAGTAGGGGTATTCATAGGAGGTGTTATTATCTTGATTTTATTTTTTCTTTAGAGTATTATAAGGATATGACTGGTATTAGAGACCATCATCGCAATTATTAATCCATTTTACAAAATGGTTTGACTCTCAATCTCATTCCCTTGTATTCTTCTCTATTTCTCGATGACCCCTCCTCTCATGGCAACAATAGATGGTATTTTTGTCTCATTGAAATATATTGTATAGTAATACTGTTGATGGTTGGTATGGCAACCTAGGAGTCAGATGAACCTAGGAGTCAGATGATCTCATTACTGGCCCTTGGAAAAAACATTTTTCTCTCCCTCTCTGAGGATTACCCCTTTTTATGATGATTTCCCTATCTCTCTCTCCATATCTCTCTCCATATCTCCCCCTGTCTTTCCCACTATCTCTCTCCCTTTCTCTCTCTCCTTATATCTCTCTCCCTATCTCCCTCCCTCCTAAAAGGTCAGATGTCCTCCATGGTGGAGATAGAGAAAATCTGTAAAAGGTCTATTCAGCAGCCCACCCATTCCCCTATTGCACCCCACAATCATTCTGTTCCTTTTTGTTGCACCAAATAAAGGAGTGAGGGAAGAGGGGAGGGGAGACAGGAACCTTGAGTCTGCTTTTCTTCAGAGCACATTTAAAATCTCTCTCTTTTTTTCTGTCCTTCTCTTTTATTTTCCTCAAAGCTTTCTTTTGTGTGGAAAATAGCCCTTGAACTGGTGGTGGAGTAGTGGTCTGTGTTGACTTTCTGAAATGTCTTTGCTTAACATCATCACTCCATTACTCCACAACTACCCCTCCCTCCCTCCCTCCCTCCCTCCCTCCCTCCCTCCCTCCCTCCCTCCCTCCCTCCCTCCCTCCCTCCCTCCCTCCCTCCCTCCCTCCCTCCCTCCCTCCCTCCCTCCCTCCCTCCCTTCCTTGCTTCCTAACTTCCTAGCTGCCGTTCTCTCTACTCTTTCTGTCTCTTGCTCTTGCTCTTGCTCTTGCTCTTGCTCTTGCTCTTGCTCTCACTCTCACTCTCAATTCAATTCAAAGGGCTTTATTGGCATGCGAAGGCTATGTTTACAGTTCAAAAGCAAGTGAATTAGATAATATATTAACAATATAAAAGAAACAGTAAACATTACTCTTACAAAAGATCCAAAGTTATAGAGACATTTCAAGTGTCATGTTATGGCTATATACAGTGTTGTAATGATGTGCAAATAGATAATGTACAAAAAGGACAATAAATAAACCTAAATATAGGTTGTATTTACAATGGTGTTTGTTCTTCACAGGTTGCCCTTTTCTTGTGGCAACAGGTCACAAATCTTGCTGCTGTGTTGGCACACTATGGTATTTCACCAATAGATATGAAAGTTTATCAAAACTGTGATTTGTTTTAAATTATTTGTGGGTCTGTGTAATCTGAGGGAAATATGTGTTCTAACTTGGTCATATGCTTGGCAGGAGGTTAGGAAGTGCAGCTCAGTTTCCATCTGATTTTGTGGGCAGTGTGAACATAGCCTGTCTTCTCTTAAGAGCCAGGTCTGCATATGGCTGTCTCTCTCAATAGCAAGGCAATGCTCACTGACTCTAGACATAGTCAAAGCTTTCCTTAATTTTGGGTCAGTCACAGTATTCTCTGTTTAGGGCCAAGTAGCACTCTAGTTTACTCCGTTTTTTTGTTAATTCTTTCCAATGTGTCTAGTAATTATATTTTTGTTTCCTAATGATTTGGTTGGGTCTAACTGTATTGCTGTCCTGGGGCTCTGTGGTGTCTGTTTGTGTTTGTGAACAGAGGCTGAGGACCAGCTTGCTTAGTGGACTCTTTTCCAGGTTCATCTCTCTTAATTTTATGTTCCTTTAAAAGGCGTTCACAGCTTTGTGGAAGTTACCTGTGGAGCTGATGTTTAGGCCAAGGTATGTATAATTGTTTGTGTGCTCTAGGGCAAGGGTGTCTAGATGTTTTTTTGTATTTGTGTGCCTGACAATTGGACCTTTTTTGGAACACCATTATTTTTTGTCTTACTGAGATTCACTGTCAGGGCCCAGGTCTGACAGAGTCTGTGTGGAAGATCTAGATGCTGCTGTAGATCCTCCTTGGTTGGGGACAGTAGCACCTAGTAGGGTGAGGCTGGTGCTGCAGACTTCTAATACCCTTGTCATTTTGTTGATATGTATGTTGAAGAGAGTGGGGCTCAAGCTGCATCCCTGTCTCACCTCACTGCCCTGTGGAAAGAAATGTGTGTTTTTTGCCAATTTTAACCACACACTTGTTGTTTGTGTACATGGATTTTAGAATGTTGTATGTGTTTCCCCCAACACCTCTTTCCATAGCAGACCATCATGCCAAATTGAGTCAAAAGTTTTTTTTAAATCAACAAAGCATGAGAAGACTTTGCCTTTGTTTTGGTTTGTTTGTTTGTCAATTAGGGTGTGCAGGGTGTATACTTGGTATGTTGTATGGTAATTTGATAAAAAGCCAATTTGACATTTGCAGAGTACATTGGTTTCCCTGTGGAAATGCACAAGTCTGCTGTTTATTGATAATGCAGAAGAATTTCCCAAGGTTGCTGTTGATGCATATCCCACGGTAGTTATTGGGGTCAAATTTGTCTCACCTTTTGTGGATTGGGGTGATCAGTCCTTGGTTCCAAATATTGGGGAATATGCCAGAGCTGAGGATGATGTTAACTTCTTGACGCTACCCATCCTGATAGCGGGATCATTTTCATCAGCAACCGCTGAATAGCATAGCGCCACAGTCAAATAATATTACTAAAAAATATTAATATTCATGAAATCACAAGTGCAATATTGCAAAACACAGCTTAGCCTTTTGTTAACTTCTTGCGACTAGGTGACACTATTAAAAATTTTGGATGAAAAATGTTCTCGTTTAAAACAAGATATTTTGTCACGAAAAGATGCTCGACTATGCATATAATTGACAGCTTTGGAAAGAAAACACTCTGACGTTTCCAAAACTGCAAAGATATTGTATGTGAGTGCCACAGGACTGATGTTACAGGCGAAACCCAGATAAAAATCCAACCAGGAAGTTCCACATTCTTTGAAACCGCCTCATGCTAATGACTCCTTATATGGCTGTGAATGAGCTACGAATGAGCTTATGCATTCTTCATCAAACCATTTGTCATTGTTGTTTGTTTTCTTAGGGACAACCTGCTTGACATCTTTTTATTTGATAGGAAAGCTGAGAGGTCAAATATACTGTTTAGGTTTTCTGCTGCCAAGTGTACACATTCATTATTACAGTAAAACATTTTGTCCAGGAAATTGTCTAAAAGGGTTTGAATTTGTTCATGTTTAATTGTTTTTTGGTAGGTTTCCATATTACTTTCCTTCCATCTAGAGTTTTGCTCTGTTTAACCTCAAGCTTTGAGCAATCCCATATCCGGGAGTGTAATCATAGCCTCAAGCTCATTAGCATAATGCAACGTTAACCTGTTGATGCTCTGGGGGCGCTATTTCATTTTTGGATGAAAAACGTTCCCGTTTTAAACAAGATATTTTGTCACAAAAAGATGCTCAACTATGCATATAATTGCTACCGTTCGAAAGAAAACACTCTGACGTGTCCAGAAATACAAAGATCTTCTCTGTGCGTGCCCTATAACGTGAGCTTCAGGCAAAACCAAGATGAGATGGCATCCAGGAAATGACAAGGATTTTTGAGGCTCTGTTTTCCATGGTCTCCTTATATGGCTGTGAACGCAAGAGGAATGAGTCAACCCTTTCTGTCGTTTCCCCAAGGTGTCTGCAGCATTGTGACGTATTTGTAGGCAGATCATTGGAAGATTGACCATAACAGACCACATTTACCACGTGTCCGCCCGGTGTCCTGCGCCGAAATTGGTGCGCAAAAGTCACCTGCCAGTATTTTTCCATACGATACAGAGAGTAAAGCAAGCTTCCACGAACTGCATGTCAATGAAGAGATATGTGAAAAAACACCTTGAGGACTGATTCCAAACAACGTTTGCCATGTTTCGGTCGATATTATGTAGTTAATCCGGAAAAAGTTTTACGTTGTAGGTGACTGCATTTTCGGTTCGTTTCGGTAGCCAGACGCAATGTAGAAAACGGAACGATTTCTCCTACACACAGACGCTTTCAGGAAACACTGCGCATTTGGTATGTGACTGAGAGTCTCCTCATTGAAAACATCAGAAGCTCTTCAAAGGTAAATGATTTTATTTATTTGGTTATCTGGTTTTTGTGAAAATGTTGCGTGCTACATGCTACACAAAATGCTATGCTAGCTTTGCATACTCTTACACAAATTAGTCAATTTCTATGGTTCAAAAGCATATTTTGAAAATCTGAGATGACAGTGTTGTTAAGAAAAGGCTAAGCTTGAGAGCAGACGCATTATTTTAATTTTATTTGCGATTTTCAGAAATCGTTAACGTTGCGTTATGCTAATGAGCCTGAGGCTTTAGTCACGATCCCAGATCCGGGATGGGGAGTTTCAAGAAGTTAACTATTCAGGAAAATCGCAAATGAAATGAAAGAAATATATTGGCTCACAAGCTTAGCCTTTTTTTAACAACACTGTCATCTCAGATTTTCAAAATATGCTTTTCAACCATAGCTACACAAGCATTTGTGTAAGAGTATTGATAGCTAGCATAGCATTAAGCCTAGCATTCAGCAGGCAACATTTTCACAAAAACAAGAAAAGCATTCAAATAAAATCATTTACCTTTGAAGAACTTCGGAAGTTTTCAATGAGGAGACTCTCAGTTAGATAGCAAATGTTCAGTTTTTCCAAAAAGATTATTTGTGTAGGAGAAATCGCTCCGTTTTGTTCATCACGTTTGGCTAAGAAAAAAAAAAGAAAATTCAGTCATTACAACGCCAAACTTTTTTCCAAATTAACTCCATAATATCGACAGAAACATGGCAAAAGTTGTTTAGAATCAATCCTCAAAGTGTTTTTCACAAATCTATTCGATGATAAATCATTCGTGGCAGTTGCCTTTCTCCTCTGAACCAAATGGAAAAGTGCACGCAGCTGGAGATTGCGCAATAATTTCGACGGAGGACACCAAGCGGACACCTGGTAAATGTAGTCTCTTATGGTCAATCTTCCAATGACATGCCTACAAATACGTCACAATGCTGCAGACACCTTGGGGAAACGACAGAAAGTATAGGCTCATTCCTGGCGCATTCACAGCCATATAAGGAGACATTGGAACACAGCGCATTCAAAATCTGGGGCACTTCCTGTATGAAATTTCATCTTGGTTTCGCCTGTAGCATTAGTTCTGTGGCACTCACAGACAATATCCGTGCAGTTTTGGAAACGTCAGAGTGTTTTCTTTCCAAAGCTGTCAATTATATGCATAGTCGAGCATCTTTTCGTGACAAAATATCTTGTTTAAAATGGGAATGTTTTTTTATTCAAAAATTAAAAGAGCGCCCCCTATATCGAAGAAGTTAAGTAGACTGTGATTTTGCTGTTATCTGATAGAGATGTCTATGGGCTGACTGTGAGCGCTCTGAAAGATTCTGTGTTGAGGTCAGTGATAAAGTAGTCTACAGTACTACTGCCAAGATATGAGCTATAGATATGAGCTATATGAGCTATAGATGAACACCTACTCATTCAAGGGTTTTTCTTTGTTTTTACTATTTTCTACATTGTAGAATAATAGTGAAGACATCAAAACTATAAAATAACACATATGGAATCATGTAGTAACCAACAAAGTGTTAAACAAATCTAAATCTATTTTATATTTGAGATTCTTCCAATAGCCACTCTTTGGGTCAATCAGTTGTGTTGTGATAAGGTAGGGGGGTATACAGAAGATAGCCCTATTTGGTAAAAGACCAAGTCCATATTATGGCAATAACAGCTCAAATAAACAAAGAGAAACGACAGTCCATCATTACTTTAAGACATGAATGTCAGTCAATATGAAACACTTCATATTACCAGCCTCAGAAATTGCAGGCCAAATAAATGCTTCACAGAGTTCAAATAACAGACACATCTCAACATCAACTGTTCAAAGAAGACTGTGTGAATCAGGTCTTCATGATCGAATTGCTGTAAAAGAAACCACTACTAAAGAACACTAATGAGAAGAAGACCGGTAGAAATTTGTCCTTTGGTCCGAAGTCCAAATTTGAGATTATTGGTCTTTGTGAGATGCAGTGCGGGTGAACTGATGTTATCCGCACGCGTATTTCCCACCGTAAAGCATGGAGAAGGAGGCATTATGGTGTGGGGGTTCTTTACTGGTGATACTATTGGTGACACTTAACCAGCATGGCTACTACAGCATTCTGCAGCGATACGCCATCCCATCTGGTTTGGGCTAAGTGGGACTATCATTTGTTCTTCAACAGGACAATGACCCAACACACCTCCAGGCAGTGTAATGGCTATTTTACCAAGAAGGAGAGTGATGGAGTGCTGCATCAGATGACCTGGCCTTCACAATCTCCCAACCTCAAACAAATTGAGATGGTTTGGGATAAGTCGGAATGCAGAGTGAAGGAAAAGCAGTCAACAAGTGCTCAGCATATGTGGGAACTCCTTCTAGACTGTTTGGAAAGCATTCCAAGTTAAACTGGTTGAAAGAGTGCCAAGAGGGTTCAAAGCTGTCATCAAGACAAAGGGTCGCTACTTTGAAGAATCTGAAATAAAAAATATATTTGTTTAACACTTTTTGGGTCATGATTCCATATGTGTTATTTCATAGTTTTGATGTGTTCACAATTATTCTACAATGTAGAAAATAGTAAAAATAAATAAAACCCTTGAATGAGTAGGTGTTCTAAAATGTTTGATCTGTAGTGTACCTACTGTAGGAGTTCACTCGAAGCCTACCATTGACTATGTACATACCCATCGTGCGACAGAGCTGCGGGAGTTGTGACCCGTTTTGTTGGTTATGATATCATAGTTGTGTCTAGTGGGGCATATGGGGAGGGAATGCTGTCACCTCCAGGTAGGTGTTTGTCTGCCTGTGTGCTGAGGGTGTCAGGTTCTTGTCCAGTTTTGGCATTTAGGTTGCCACAGACTAGTACATATCCCTGGGCCTGGAAATGATTAATCTCCCACTCTAGGATGGGGAAGCTGTCTTCATTAAAGGACGGGGATTCTAGTGGGGGTATATAGGTAGCACACAGGAGGACATTTTTCTCTGTTGAGATAATTTCTCTCTGTCTTTCTCTTTCTGTCTCTGTCTCTCTTTATCTCTGTCTTTTTCTTTCTGTCTCTTGCTCTCACTCTCTCTTTATCTCTCTTGCCCTCACATAGTGCGAGAAGAGTGAATTTGGGCCACCCTTCCAGTCCCCATTCTCTCTACCCTCTCCTCTAACTCAGCCCCATAGCCATTGTTGACAAGGTCTGTTAAGATGACAAAGATGGCATGTCCTTTAACAGACCCTACATGCTCCACCTTAGGAATGTCCTGGCCTTTAGTTTCCTATCCCACTGGCACAATCAGCCATGAAGAACCAGGGGAGACCTGTGGAGAGTGGAGAGGTCTATAAGCCCAGATTGGTCCATGCAGGGTTCTATTCAGCTACCTGGCTGCTCCATTGATCCCAGCCTTTCTGCTGCGGTAAACATTTTACTCAGCCTGCTTCTGCCTTGATCAATAGCCTTCCATTAATAATGTATCTCATTGATTAGTTTGGCCCCTGAGTAAATTGATCAATTATGCTAATCTCTTTTATTGTAGTGTGGTGACGAATGAGGGCCAAACTGTTTTGGGTTAAACCTCTGGGCTTCTCACTGAACGCAATGAGAGTGTCAGAGTAATAGCTTGGTTCTGCCCTTTCCTCCTACTAGCAAAGTCTACAGTATGTTTGTTGTCCTATCCTCCTTCTACCAAGGTCTACAGTATGTGCGTTGTCCTATCCTCCTTCTACCAAGGTCTACAGTATGTTTGTTGTCCTATCCTCCTTCTACCAAGGTCTACAGTATGTTTGTTGTCCTATCCTCCTTCTACCAAGGTCTAGAGTATGTTTGTTGTCCTATCCTCCTTCTACCAAGGTCTAGAGTATGTTTGTTGTCCTATCCTCCTTCTATCAAGGTCTACAGTATATGTGTTGTCCTATCCTCCTTCTACCAAGGTCTACAGTATGTTTGTTGTCCTCTCCTCCTTCTACCAAGGTCTACAGTATATGTGTTGTCCTATCCTCCTTCTACCAAGGTCTACAGTATGTGTTTTGTCCTATCCTCCTTCTACCAAGGTCTACAGTATGTGTGTTGTCCTATCCTCCTTCTACCAAGGTCTACAGTACGTACGTGTGTTGTCCTATCCTCCTTCTACCAAGGTCTACAGTATGTGTGTTGTCCTATCCTCCTTCTACCAAGGTCTACAGTATGTGTGTTGTCCTATCCTCCTTCTACCAAGGTCTACAGTATGTGTGTTGTCCTATCCTCCTTCTTCCAAGGTCTACAGTATGTGTGTTGTCCTATCCTCCTTCTACCAAGGTCTACAGTATGTGTGTTGTCCTATCCTCCTTCTACCAAGGTCTACAGTATGTTTGTGGTGTAAATGGTTTTCCCAACAAGGCTGGTAGTGGTTTGGCAACACTCTGTCCTTTAGTTCTCTCTTCTGCCTCTGAAGGCTGAATCACATAACATTACATTACATTTAAGTCATTTAGCAGACGCTCTATCCAGAATCCAAATTGGTGAATTCACCTTCTGACATCCAGTGGAACAGCCAACAATAGGAAAATCCAGATGAGAAAACCAGATGAGACAGTAGCAAAAAATGTGTTTGGGGTGTTGAATTTGATGCCCTGTGGAGGGAATGTGATCACATTAGCTAGTATCTTTAATTTCCACAACATTAGTATGTTTTCTCCTTGCGATTGGAGGGAGGTATATATTGGGTTTTGTATTAGCTGTTGTATTGGTGATGGGTTTTCAGTGTTACTGCTTGTGTGCTGATGAGGCTGTATCTACCACCAGTGTCCCCCCGTTCCCATGATGGGCTTCAAGGGCATTGGCCATCAGTATTGCAGAGGTAGGGAACCTCTCTCCACCCTTTGCATCTCATTACCACTTCTAATTATCCTGACAACTCACCAATCATTGTGGATGTGTATATTTATATCTGTTTATAGCACACACACACACACACACCTTCACACAAGGGATTCAAAAAGGGATCGATAGACTGCTTGTGTCCCTGTCTCTGTGACTGGACATATTTACGAGAAGCGACAAAAATGGTATTAGATCCAGAGTGGGAAGGGGGAAGAGGAGGGGGAGAGGGGTGAAGGAGGGTGAAGGAGGGGGGGGGAAGGTGAGTGTTTAACCTTGTAGAGACACATCTGTCACAGAAGCCGCCGTACAGACCTGGGCTTAAAGTGGGACACTATGACTCCAGAGTGACCCAGGAGAGACTCAAATACTGTAGGAGCTCCCCCTCCTCCCGCTCTTTCATACATACAACCACATAAAACCCTGGAGTTGTCCTTTTATCTGAGTGTGTTTGGGCTAGGTTTTGTGGTTTCCACTCTCGTCTCTCCAGACAGAGCGATGGACTATCCTCATTTAATCCCCACGCCTCCCACCTGTCAGAAAGGATGTGATCGAGCCCCCCACCCACCCCCCCACTTCCTCTGCCCAACGAAGTTTGATTATCATCTGTCACTAGTACACATCTCTGCTTGCAGAGCTAAAGTTTTCCTTTGGTACAGCCCACTCTTCACGCTAACATCATGCATATTCCCCAATGGATGCACTTCACTGACTAGATCATACAAAGCTCTCTACAACTGCCGCTTTAGCAACAGCTAAACGTATGGTCTCAATTACTCTCTGTTGTTGTGGAAATGAACAGTAAGGAGAGAAAGCAGTATTTCATAGGATTTTGAAGTCAGGAACCAACACCAAAAAGGAAGAAGTAATTTCTCATGATCTCATCCTGCTTAGTCTGGAGGGTTATAAAGGGTTGTGGTCCAACACCATTAATCATTTCCATCACTCACTCACTCACTCACTCACTCACTCACTCACTCACTCACTCACTCACTCACTCACATGCGCACACGCGCACACACGCACACACGCACACAAACATTGCTTATAGAAGTGGAAAGATGTGTGTGTGTGTGTGTTGAGATAGAAAGCGCTAATTGTAAAGGATGTGGCAGGTTGAGATAAGGTTATCAGGACGCATTGAAAAGTCAGAGAGGAGGCCAGTGCTAGCAGATGGAATTAGATTGATTGTTAGTGGAGCCACTTTTGGGCACACACTGCTATTTAAAGATACCCTTTGGTGAGCCCCCAGCCTCCCAGCCCTCTCCCCAGGCATAGCTCTGCCCCCGCCACCCCCGCTCTGCAGGCAGGACAGCCGATAGTGGCACAGGTTGTCACTCACAGGGTAACGGACTAGGCACTGCATGGCTGTGATAGTACTGGATAGACCTCCTTCTTCTCACAAATGAGAATACTATTTGGTATAACTTTAGCTAAAATTGTACAATGTGGATCTAAATATGTGTTATTAAATGACTATAATCCACCTCTTGAGATTGATACTTCTTTCCTACGGTGCTCTGCACATATCCGTGAGTGTGGCAGAGTGTAGCCGAAAGGTTTTCAATTCTGTTGATCCCCACAGCCTTATTCAACAACTCCCAGATCATTTATCTGTGTCATTTTTCAATTCCTCCTGTTAGGATCCTCCATTAGCCAAGCATTAGAAACAAATTAGCTCTCCTCAGTTGAATGGCTTCTTGGAGGAAGTGTGGGAAAATCCGCTATTAGACAGGAGTAAGGAGTGCCTGTTGGGGAGCTGGAGCTGGAATCCTGCTTAATAAAGGGATACTTAACCATTGTAACTCTGGCTGAATGGCTGAGACACCTAATTAAGAGAATAAGGTGTCATACTACAGGCTAGTTGATTAATCCAGAGTTTTAGACCTCTACTTACTGCTAACGCTGAATGGGACAACTTGGTTGGTGTGTGTGTGTGTGTGTGTGTGTGTGTGTGTGTGTGTGTGTGTGTGTGTGTGTGTGTGTGTGTGTGTGTGTGTGTGTGTGTGTGTGTGTGTGTGTGTGTGTGTGTGTGTGTGTGTGTGTGTGTGTGCGTGCGTGCGTGCGTGCGTGCGTGCGTGTGTGTGTGTGTATATATATATATATGTGGATGTGATAGTGGGTAGTAACCCAGGAGGGCTAACTCATTCAAGTTTAATCTCTACGCCTCCCACCTGTCAGAGATGATGTGATGAGCTCCCCCACAGTGTGTAAACAGATGAGTGATAAATCATCTTTGCCCTAGGATCCTCATCGTGGCCAGTAGATTTTTACCCCAGGGCTTTGTTACAGGAGGACATGCAATGAACACTCTGCTTTCAAACTATTTTTTGGGCTTTGTGTCTCAAATTAGCTGAGCCAATTCAAACCAGAGCACCGGTCTCCTCTGCCTCACAGCACGGCCATCCTTTCCAACTTTCGACCAGTGAAAAGGGGTAGGGATGGCGAAACAGCATGGACCGAACCAGGCGGAGACTCAAAATAAACTCATGCAGGCTTGGCTGAATATGGACTCCATCACTCTTTATCTTAGCCAGAGTGTGCATGGGAGCCCAGTGATGAAATCAAAAAAAGGGAGGACAAAAAATTCAACAGAGTTGAACAGGCCCCTGTATTTGGCTGGGGTTGCCGTGGTAACGCGGTGCTTGGATGCAGATAAACCGCACGTTGAGTTGTGGGAGAGGAATGCAGCCCTTCTGCCTGCGGTTTGGAGAAGAGGCTAACACTTCTCTTTCTCAACAGCTGAACGGCGCTGCAACATCTGGGGATGTTCAAACTATTTTTTGGGAGACAGAGCTTTAATTAACCACGCTCGCTGAGGAAAGGAATACTGTTGGAATATTGGGGGAAATGTTGGAAAACAAGTACAGTGTGTAATCGCCCAGGTCTGTTGAATGTTGTGGGCCCAGTTGTTTATGTTGTTGCGTTGTTTTCACCAACAACACCAGAATAGAGTGAGGAGAGAAAGCAGGACATACTGTTGCAAACAGTTGCAATTCTCATTAAATTCCTTCAACATTAAAGTCCTAAACTAACCTTGAGGCAGCAGAGAGTCTAGATGTAGGGAGTTTTTTTGGCTATTACAAAAATGGAGGGTACTAAAACTGAAGGCGGATTTACCAAGATCGGTACGTACTAGTGTAACCTCGAGAGTTAACCATCCATGTGAACGGGTTTGGTGTCTCATATTTAAAACATTTTGACAGTGTAGTGAGGAAGGCTGGAAGCTTGTGTAGAGCTTTGTCTATCAGATCCCACCAGGGACACGGTAAGTGTTCAGAAGGCCACTGAGGTGCTATTCACTCAATTAATACTGTATTATCCCTGTCAGCTAGGGCCTGTCATTATTTTCTCACGTTATAATACAAGTGTATACTGCATATTGCCATCCTCTCCACTTGACTTCTAGAAGTGCCACTTGCTTCCTGATTGTAATAATAATGTAGTCATTGACAGAGTCTAAAGAATATAATATATTTTTAATCGCATAAAAAGTTAGAGAATTGGTTTAGATTTCCAAGGGGCAATGGGGGAGAGACACAGGAAGGGAGAGAGAGGGAGGCAGAGGAGAAGCCAATTTGGGGAAGAATGGTGTTTGGGGGAGCCTGGCTGTGGCCTGCTGATAAGAGGTTCTCCTTCTCCTGACAGAATGGGGAGGCCTTGTCTATCGCCCCATTAGCAACCATGCCTACAAGCCCCTGCCTTTTCACCACCGGCCGTCTTCAATAGGGGGCTGAAATGGAAATGACTACTTACCCCACTATTATTCGATTGAAAGGTAGCTGTCATGGGATGGATGAGGCCCGATACAGGAGAGGGACTGTGGGGGAGGGATGGAGAGAGATTTTGTTCCTGTCTCTCCAGCAAGAGGAACGTGTTTCTGTGAGATTAAACCCGGGAGCATGTTTATTAAAACCATGTAGAGAGAGAGAGGGGAGAGGGAGAAAGAGGAGAGGAAGAGAGAGGGAGAGAGAGGAGAGGAAGAGAGAGGAGAGTGAATTAGAGGAGAGGGAGAGATAGTGGGGGATTTTGATAGATGAGGGAAGGAGGGGGAGTAAGAGGGGATGAAGGAGGGGGGCCAGGGGAAGAATAGAGGGCTGCAGATACAGCGCCAGAAGAATGAGTGTGGAAGAATGAGCCCGCCCCCCTCTTTTATTCGGACTGATAGGTTGTTTTTCTTTCTCTCTTTGTTTATTAGTTTTTTTGCTTAGCGTTCCATGCAGAACCAGTGGAGAGCTCCACAAATCATCTCCCTGCACAGAGATCCCTGCCATCCTCTCTAAGCACTGTTCTGGCCTATTCAGGAAAGCAATTCTCCTGGCTTTATTTGTTCATCAGAGAGCGCCTCCCTCTTCCCCTTTCTCGCTCTCTCACTCTCTCTCTTCCAATCCCTCTCTCACATTCTCTCTTTCTCTCACTTTCTCTCTCTCTTTCTCTCTTCCTCTCTTGTTCTCGCTTTTTCTCTCTTTCTCTCTTGCTCTCTCATGCTCTCTCTCTCTCTCTTTCTCTCTGTCACTTTCTCTCGCTTTCTCTCTCTCTTTCTCTCTTTCTCTCTTTCTCTCTTGCTCTCTTGCTCTCTTGATCTCGCTCTCGCTCTCTCTCTCTCTCTCTCTCTCTCTCTCTCTCTCTCTCTCTCTTCTCTCTTTCTTTCTCTATCTCTCTCATTCTCGCTGTGTGTGTGGAGCATTCACCTGAAATATAGTTTTTGTATTGTGCTTCAGGATAACAGCATATGAGTTTTTTCCTGCTAATCTCCAAGCTGCATGTCCTTCAGTGTGTCCTCTATCTCTGCTGAGCTGGTGTATGTAACCTCCTGCATTACCTTCCACCCCACCACATGGGGAGGCAGAGACACATTGCAGTACAGTCCTGCCCAGGTCCTGCAAGGGATGCCCCAGGCCCTATGCAGTACCTGCTAAGGGCCCCTCTGGGACCAGACCACAGTGTCATATGACTGACTTTATGGAACCTATTATTAGTGTTTATGCACTGGCACTTACTTGGACGACAAGCTTCTTGTGTCTCCCCATGTGCAGTGAGGCGGCTAAAGCCGTGCCTGCATGTTTTAATGTTATGGTTACGTCTCTTTTCTCAATCGTTAACTCTATGGACATTTTACGGGGTATTAATTGAGTTGTAATTTTGACTAAATGAAAGCATGTACTATTTTAATACTGCTTGCACTTTGGATCCAATTGAAAATAGGCATATGGTTTCCATGCTTGACAAAGCCTTGTGTATCTAAGCGCAAGTCAGTACATTTGCTAATTATTTGCCCATTAGTTTTTCTTATTTGTTATTTTCCTGGTTCACATATTTCTCACGTCTATTTAAAAATATTTAAGGTGAGAACATGGGATCACCACACACAAAGCCTATAAACAATACACACGTCTCTTACACACACACACACACACACACACACACACACACACACACACACACACACACACGCACACACGCACACACGCACACACGCACACACACACACACACACACACACACACACACACACACACACACACACACACACACACACACACACACACACACACAAGGTTTGGATCTTACTGTGCATGATCGCATTACCTCATCTTGCACAAATTTCAGAGGCCAGAAACCTGATATGCATGCAAGTGTTATTTTAAATCGCTGTCTGGGAAAGCTGGTCCCGAGGTCTGCAGAGTCACTCACCCAGGGGGGTTGGGAGGACTGTAGGCCATGGGGGCAGGTGATGCATTAGGAGATGGGGGTTTAAAAGATGTAAGAACTATTTCTCTCTTTGGAGAAATTGATAGCCCCAAATACTTTCTCTCTCTCTTTCTTTCGGTCTCTCTCTCTTTCTCTATAACAAAGCGTAACTCGCTCTCACAGTCTCAGTCAAAATTAGATGCTCATTCATGTTTCTCAAACGTCAAATTTCGAAGATGTTCCAGACGTCAAATTCCTAAGTGTTTAAGGTTAAGTTTAGGCATTACCTCTGCATTTTTATGGTTAGGCTTACGTTTAGGCATTAACTCTGAATGGTTAAGGTAATGGCTAAGATTTGGGATAGGCTTAAAATAAAAAAAATAAAAACAACCTTCTATCACTGGATTTGAACAAACAATCATTAGCAGCAGAGGCAGATGCTTGTGGATGGGGATGGTTGATGCTTACGCCCATCTGCCATTCACGCCCACAACGCCTTAGCAAAACCGAAATCTACTTCAAGGTAACAGAGCTCAATGTTGCCCCTAGTGGTCAGTTTCCACTTCATCTCCCGACATGGATGGACGTCAAATACTGACTTGTATCACGGGTGACCTGGCTGACAAAGTGACCCCACCACTTTTGTCCAGCAACAGGACTGCATTTTGTTTCAGATATAAGTGATTGCATTGGTATGTTTGTAGGTTATTTGATCAGATGGCATTATTGATTTTCTCTCTCTCTCTTCTCTGTCTGTCTCTGTGTATCTCTGTGTATCTCTGTCTCTCGCTCTTTCTCTCTTCTCTCTCTCTCTCTCTCAATCTCTCTCTCTCTCTCTCTCTCTCTCTCTCTCTCTCTCGCTCTCTCTCTCTCTCTCTCTCTCTCTCTCTCTCTCTCTCTCTCTCTCTCTCTCTCTCGCTCTCTCTCTCTCTCGCTCTCTTTGAGTGTGTCTCTCTCTCTGTCTCTTTCTTGCTCTCTCCATCATATATGTATCCTCTGTCCCCATCTCTCTGCAAATGGTCCACACCTAATGTGTGTGGGAGAACATTGTGTGGCTGTGACTCCAGCTCCATCAGGACATATTTCAGGGCTGGACAGGCACCATGCAAGTGGCTGTGACTCCAGCTCCATCAGGACATATATCAGGGCTGGACAGGCACCATGCCAGTGACTGTGACTCCAGCTTCATCAGGACATATTTCAGGGCTGGACAGGCACCATGCCAGTGGCTGTGACTCCAGCTTCATCAGGACATATTTCAGGGCTGGACAGGCACCATGCCAGTGTCTGTGACTCCAGCTTCATCAGGACAAATTTCAGGGCTGGACAGGCACCATGCCAGTGGCTGTGACTCCAGCTTCATCAGGACATATTTCAGGGCTGGACAGGCACCATGCCAGTGGCTGTGACTCCAGCTTCATCAGGACATATTTCAGGGCTGGACAGGCACCATGCCAGTGGCTGCAACCCCCCCCCCCCCGCCCATCCTTCTCCTCCCATCCTCTGTCACATTCCGCATCCAAGGTTAATTAAACTTCGCCATCTTCCTCAACAAAGTATGCTTTTAAACAGAGTGAAACGTGTCATTGAATTAAGTTTTAGTCTGATGTGTGTGTGTGTGTGTGTGTGTGTGTGTGTGTGTGTGTGTGTGTGTGTGTGTGTGTGTGTGTGTGTGTGTGTGTGTGTGTGTGTGTGTGTGTGTGTGTGTGTGTGTGTGTGTGTGTGTGTGTGCACTATCATTTAAAAGTTAGTGGTCACTTAGGAATGTCCTTGTTTTTGAAAGAAAAGTTAATTATTTGTCCATTAAAATAACATCAAATCTTTCAGAAATACAGTGTAGTCATTGTTAATGTTGTAAATGACTATTGTAGCTGGAAACAGCTTATTTAATGGAATATCTACAGAGGCCTATTAACAGCAACCTTCACTCCTGTGTTCCAATGGCACGTTGTGTTAGCTAATACAAGTTATCATTTTAAAAGGCTAATTGATCATTAGAAAACCCTTTTGTAATTATGTTAGCACAGCTGAAAACTGTTGTTCTGATTAAAGAAGCAATGAAACTGGCCTTTAGACTAGTTGAGTATCTGGAGCATCAGCATTTGTGGGTTCGATTACAGGCTCAAAATGGCCAGAAACAAACACATTTCTTCTGAAACTCGCCAGTCTATTCTTGTTCTGAGAAATGAAGACTATTCCATGTGAGAAATTGCCAAGAAACTGAAGATCTCATACAACACTGTGTACTACTCCCGTCACAGAACA
Organism: Oncorhynchus masou masou; assembly: GCF_036934945.1. Lineage (NCBI taxonomy): Eukaryota > Metazoa > Chordata > Actinopteri > Salmoniformes > Salmonidae > Oncorhynchus > Oncorhynchus masou. The sequence continues at coordinate 30,394,840 of NC_088212.1, read as the reverse complement.
GCGAAACTGGCTCTAACCAGAATAGAAAGAGGAGTGGGAGGCCCCAGTGTACAACTGAGCAATAGGACATGTACATTAGAGTGTCTAGTTTGAGAAACAGACACCTCACAAGTCCTCAACTGGCAGCTTCATTAAATAGTACCCACAAAACACCAGTCTCAACGTCAACAGTGAAGAGGCGACTCCGGGATGCTGGCCTTCTAGGCAGAGTTCCAAAGAAAAAGACATATCTCAGACTGGCCAATAAAAAAAAGATTAAGATGGGCAAAAGGACACAGACACTGGACAAAGGAAAATGGGAAAAAAGTGTTATGGACAGATGAATCTAAGTTTGAGGTGTTTGGACCACAAAGAAGAACATTTGTGAGACGCAGAAAGAACGAAAAGATGCTGGAGGAGTGCTTGACGCCATCTGTCAAGCATGGTGGAGGCAATGTGATGGTCTGGAGGTGCTTTGGTGGTGATACAGTGGGAGATTTGTACAGGGTAAAATGGATCTTGAAGAAGGAAGGCTATCACTCCATTTTGCAACGCCATGTCATACCCAGGGTACAGCGCTTAATTGGAGACAACAGGACAATGACCCAAAGCACAGCTCCAAACTATGCAAGATCTCTTTAGGGAAGATGCAGTCAGCTGGTATTCTGTCTATAATGGAGTGGTCAGCACAGTCACCGGATCTCAACCCTATTGAGCTGTTGTGGGAGCAACTTGACCGTATGGTACGTAAGAAGTGCCCATCAAGCCAATCCAACTTGTGGGAGGTGCTTCAGGAAGCACAACGTGAAATCTCTTCAGATTACCTCAACAAATTGACAACTAGAATGCCAAAGGTCTGGAAGGCTGTAATTGCTGCAAATTGAGAATTCTTTGACGAAAGCAAAGTTTGAAGGACACAATTATTATTTCAATTAAATATCTGTATTTATAACCTTGTCAATGTCTTGAATATATTTCCTATTCATATTGCAGCTCATTTCATGTATGTTTTCATGGAAAACAAGGACATTTCTAAGTGACCCCAAACTTTTGAACGGTTGTGTACATGTGTGGTTATTTGGGTTTATCTTGTGAAACAGCTTTGGAATTGGGAAGTCCCTTATCAATGAAGCCTAGAGCAACACTTCCTGACATGTCTCTAACAACACATCTGACCCTGATGTAGTGTGTACTGTACTATACCGGTCTTGTTGTAAGCCCATGAGAGACACTTCAGAATCAGTTCCAGGTATATACAGAGCCCAGTCTTCATAGTAAAAGATTACTAGAGGGGAGGAGACTAGAGGTGTAACGTCTTTCTTCTACCTCCTTCTCTGACGAAGAGGTGGAATAAGGATCGGACCAAAATGCAACGTGGTTCGTTCGATACATCTTTAATATTGACGAAACACGAACAATACAAAACAACAAACGTCGAAAACCGAAACAGCCCTGACTGGTGCAACAAACACAGAGACAGGAACAATCACCCACAAACACACAGTGAAACCCAGGCTATCTAAATATGGTTCCCAATCAGAGACAACGATAATCACCTGACTCTGATTGGGAACCGCCTCAGGCAGCCACAGACCAATCTATACACCCCACACAACCCCAAGACGAAACACACTACAAATAAACCCATGTCACACCCTGGCCTGACCCAATAAATGAAAATAACATAATAAATATAGACCAGGGTGTGACAGAACACCCCCCCCCCCTAAGGTGCGGACTCCGGGACGCACAGCAAAAACAATAGGGAGGGTCCGGGTGGGCATCTGTCCATGGTGGCGGCTCCGGCTCGGGACGTGGAACCCACTCTATGAATGTCTTAGTCCCCCGTCCTCGCGTCCTAGGATTGTCCACCCTCGCCTCCAACCATGGCCTAGTAGTCCTCACCCAGAACCCTACTGGACTGAGGGGCAGCTCGGGACAGAGGGGCAGCTCGGGACAGAGGGGCAGCTCGGGACAGAGAGGCAGCTCGGGACAGAGGAAGCCCAGCACTGAGAGGAAGCCCAGCACTGAGAGGAAGCCCAGCCAGGCAGTTGAATCCGGCAGATCCTGGCTGGCTGGCAGATCCTGGCAGATCGGATCTGGAAGAGTCTGGTTGACTAGCGGATCTGGAAGAGTCTGGTTGACTGGCGGATCTGGAAGAGTCTGGTTGACTAGCAGATCTGGAAGAGTCTGGTTGACTAGCAGATCTGGAAGAGTCTGGATCTGAAGAGTCTGGTTGACTAGCAGCAGATCTGGAAGATCGGAAGAGTCTGGTTGACTAGCAGATCTGGAAGAGTCTGGTTGACTGGCAGATCTGGAAGAGTCTGGTTGACTGGCAGATCTGGAAGAGTCTGGCAGATCTGGAAGAGTCTGGCTGACTGCAGATCTGGAAGAGTCTGGCTGACTGGCAGATCTGGAAGAGTCTGGCTGACTGGCAGATCTGGAAGAGTCTGGCTGACTGGCAGATCTGGAAGAGTCTGGCTGACTGGCAGATCTGGAAGAGTCTGGCTGACTGGCAGATCTGGAAGAGTCTGGCTGACTGGCAGATCTGGAAGAGTCTGGCTGACTGGCAGATCTGGAAGAGTCTGGCTGACTGGCAGATCTGGAAGAGTCTGGCTGACTGGCAGATCTTGAAGCATCTGGCTGACTGGCAGATCTGGAAGAGTCTGGCTGACTGGCAGATCTGGAAGTGTCTGGCTGACTGGCGGATGATGGCTCTGGCTGCTTCATGCTGACTGGCGGCTCTCCATGCTGACTGCGGCTCCTGCTCCATGCAGATTGACAGCTCTGGCGGCTTCTTGCAGACTGACAGCTCTGGCTGCTCCATGCAGACTAACAGCTCTGGCAGCTCCTTGCAGACTGGCAGCTCCTTGCAGACTGGCAGCTCCTTGCAGACTGGCAACTCCTTGCAGACTGGCAGCTCCATGCAGACTGGCAGCTCCATGCAGACTGGCAGCTCCAAGCAGACTGGCAGCTCTGGCTGCTCCAAGCAGACTGACAGCTCTGGCTGCTCCATGCAGACTGGCAGCTCTGGCTGCTCCATGCAGATGGGCGGCTCTGGCTGCTCCATGCAGACTGGCAGCTCTGGTTGCTCCATGCAGACTGGCAGCTCTGGCTGCTCCATGCAGACTGGCAGCTCTGGCTGCTCCATGCAGACTGGCAGCTTTGGCTGCTCCATGCAGACTGGCAGCTTTGGCTGCTCCATGCAGACTGGCAGCTCTGGCTGCGCTAAACGGGCAGGAGACTCCGGCAACGCTGTAGAGGCGGAAGGCTCTGGCAGCGCTAAACAGGCGGGAGGCTCCGGCAGCACAGGAGAGGCGAGGCGCACTGTAGGCCTGATGCGTGGTGCTGGCACTGATGGTACTGGGCCGAGGACACGCACAGGAAGCCTGGTGCGGGGAGCTGCCACCGGAGGGCTGGTGTGTGGAGGTGGCACAGGATGGGCTAGACCGTGAAGGCGTACTGGAGATCTTGAGAGCAGTGTTGGCACAGGACGTGCAAGGCTAGGGGTGTGCATAGGAGGCCTGGTGCGTGAGACTGGCACCAACTTCACCAGCCGACTAACACGCACCTCAGGACGAGTATGGAGCGGTGACCCAGGTGCCATCAAATCCCTGACACGTTCCGTCGGGCGAATTCCATGCAAAAAGCACCAACACAGCAACTCCCTCATTTCTCTCTCCTCCAATTTCCCCATTAACTCCTTCACAGTCTCTGCTTCGCTCACCTCGAACACTGGTTCTGGTCTCCTCCATGGCTCCTCACGATAAACAGGGAGAGTGGGCTCAGGTCTGACTCCTGACTCTGCCACACTCTCCCTGAGCCCCCCTCCAAGAATTTTTTGGGGCTGACTCTCTGGCTTCCATCCGCGTCGCCACGCTGCCTCCTCATACCGGCGCCTCTCAGCTCTCTCCGCCTCCAGTTCTTCTTTGGGGCGGCGATATTCTCCAGGCTGATTCCAGGGTCCTTCTCCGAACAATTTCTCCTCCCAATTCCAGAAGTCCTGTGATCGCTGTTGCTGCCTTTGTTGCTTCTCCTGTGGCTCCTGCCCGTTGACACGTTGCTTGGTCCGTTTGTGGTGGGTGATTCTGTAACGGCTTTCTTCTACCTCCTTCTCTGACGAAGAGGTGGAATCAGGATCGGACCAAAATGCAACGTGGTTCGTTCGATACATCTTTAATATTGACGAAACACGAACAATACAAAACAACAAACGTCGAAAACCGAAACAGCCCTGACTGGTGCAACAAACACAGAGACAGGAACAATCACCCACAAACACACAGTGAAACCCAGGCTACCTAAATATGGTTCCCAATCAGAGACAACGATAATCACCTGACTCTGATTGGTCTGTGGCTGCCTGAGACGGTTCTCAATCTATACACCCCACACAACCCCAAGACGAAACACACTACAAATAAACCCATGTCACACCCTGGCCTGACCCAATAAATGAAAATAACATAATAAATATAGACCAGGGCGTGACAAGAGGAGAAGACAGGAAACGTAGGAGCCCTCAATCCTCCATTCATAGCCGGCAGGCCACAGTCCAAATTACTCTGTTATGATGCATAATACTAAGGCTCCATGAGGTTAAGTGTGAATGGAGCAGGCTGCCTCACGGCACACACTCAGCAGATACTGTAGGGAAGGGTTACTTACACCAGTTACCAGGGCAACTTGGCTTCTGTCCTATCTAACGAGAGGAGCTAGACCCTCACATTTGGCCAGTGTCAGGATCATTTAGGTAGTGCACAGTTCACACATAAGTAACTTCAGCATGAACTTCCTCATCTCCATATATAAGAGAATAGAGTACCCACAGTATGAGTCATAATACCCATAAAGTCTAGCGGTCAAACAAGGAAAGGTTTCCAATCGTTTTCCCACCATTCATTTTTCCCATAGGGGATTTTAGAAACACTTAAGATAAGGTCATTGATTTGTGTAGGCTTACCCTGGTGTGACCTTTTGATAACCGTGTAAATCTCTCTCGGACAAGGTGACTTTATCAATATATTCACCTATATTTACCCCTAAGAAATGAAACGCTAATTATCATAAAGAACTACAAGTGCCATGATGATCTGGACCAGACTGCCGAATCGAGGCAAAGGTAAGAACCTCTGGATTAACTATCTAATGTTAGCTAAATGTAGTAATAAATAATTTGGCTACAGTTCTGTAAATGTACCTGTTACTAAAGGTGTCAGCTAGAGATGACGTGCAGGAGCTTTACAGGGATTTGTAGCCTTGCATGATGTCTACATTGATGCTAATTAGCACTTTTGAATCTGAGAGTAAATAGAGCCGAATATATTGATTAATGTTCCCTTGTCCGAGAGAGATTTACCTGGTTATCAAAACGTCACGCCAGGGTAAGCCAACACCAGGGTAAGCCAACACCAGGGTAAGCCAACACCAGGGTAAGCCAACACCAGGGTAAGCCAACACCAAACACAGCCCTTATTTGAATTGTTCCTAAAAACCCATATGGGAAAATGAATGGTGGAAAACTTATTGGAACCATTTCCCTGTTCGACCGCTAGGTTTTTTGGGGGTAAGAATGACACCTCTACGGTGGGGCTCTATAGAACACTGTCCATAGAATTATGTAAAAAATATATAAAGCGGAACATTAGTAATAGAAACAACACAACATAACACCAGAAAAACACTCAAGCTATCTCTTCCTCTCTCTTCCATGCTTGACAAAGCCTTATGTATCAAAGGTCCATGGATTGAGTTTGCTAATTATTTGCCAATTCCTTTCCCTTATTTATTTATTTTTAACAATTTTCAGGTTCACATATTTCTCATGACTATTTGAAAATGTATAAGGTAAGAAAATGGGATCACCAAATACAAAGCTAGACATAAGCAAATACTCTCTCTCTCTCTCTCTCTCTCTCTCTCTCTCTCTCTCTCGCTCTCTCTCTCTCTCTCTCTCTCGCTCTTTCTCTCTCTCTCTCGCTCTCTCTCCATTCCCTAGTCTCTTCCCTTCCACTGTCCCTCCCTCTGTCCATCCTGAGCCTCCCCCTGTGGCTGGGTGATTTATTTGGTGATGAGTTCTCCTCTTCCTCTCAGAGTGAGATTGTGCTTTGGGCAGCCAGAGGGCTGTCTTTAATTGATGTTAGCAATCAGGAGATAGTTAAAAGGGCAAATCTTTATTAGCTTAAGTTTATGGTAAACAAATTACCATACACACACACACAAACGCACACGCTTGGGCGAACAACAGTAAAACATGACACTATAAACACATAGGTTGAATTTGTCAACTAATATTTAGCTATAGCAACACTACACAATGGTGAGGCACATTTCTAAAATGATAATGATATCTAACTAGTGATGTGTATCACAACTTTGTTTAAAATGTGCAGGTTTATGCTGCTGCAAAAAGTCCTGATTCCTTGCGAGCTTTATGAAATACATTACAGACAGATTAATTCCCAGATAAGTTATTTTAGGTTGGATAAGCACTAGGGGAAGTATCTGAGGGAGCCAAAGGAATCTACATTAAGGGGAGATATCTGTTAATTAAATCTGTCCCTGGCTGATCTCTATCTGCAACACGTAACTTACACCATTCTGCTGTTCAACACACACACACACACACACACACACACACACACACACACACACACACACACACACACACACACACACACACACACACACACACACACACACACACACACACACACACACACACACACACACACACAATCCCTCTGCTTCTCTTTCCTTCATCCCTGCATCCATATCATTTGTATCACTGAAAGATTACACTGAATCTATGGACCAACTGTGAATCTTGACATTCTTTCCAAAGTAATAACATTCATTTATAACACTGACCATGCTTCAGAACGAATATGGTAATCATTAATAGTGAATATATGGCCATTAAACTAGCACAGACATTGATGGCCAATTATTGTCGTCTTACCCTAGCTAGCACAACTAGCATAATGTCTTGAAGATGCTTAGCTTTTCTGCTGTTGGTGGATTCATATCTACTTGGATTCTTTCCCTTTCCAGAGGTTTCCTTTGCCTCTCTTCTCTTCCTACTTTTTTCATGTTTATATGAATAGCTGTGTTTTTTCCCCATTCACGGCCACTCAACTCAAATAGTTTGGGAATCTGTCTGGTTATTTCAGAGGGTTGGGTGGTGGGGGGGACTGGCCACTTGTATGTGGACCAGATGAGGGTGGGGGGGGGGGGGCTTAGGAGGGGTTGAACTACAGAGGGGTGAGCATGCCTGGTCTCAATTACTCCTGATCAATGGAAAGGGGGCAACCGTGGACTGCTGGGGAGAAATGGGACAGTTAGTTAAAAATGAGACAGAGGGTAGGACGATCAGGTAAAGCAGGGGTTGGAAAGAGGGGGGGGGTCTCAAGTAAACATTCTCCTCTCTATGCTAGCCTCAATGTAAGTGAACAAGTTGAGCCCTCCTGAATCCCCACAGGTCAGGTGAATAAGTCAGTAATAAGGGATATGTGCACTAGAACAATAAACTGAGCTTACTGAAGTCCTTTTTAATTGATGACAGGATTGCATATTTCCCCTCCAGTGTGTGCCTGTAGTATGTGTGATGTACATGTATATGCATAAAAGCATTTTCTTTCGGTAACAATGATGTAATAATCCCTGTCCTAGGCATACAGCAGAGGGAACCAAAGAAAGAGTTTCTTGTTGCACAGGGAATACAGAGGGTTCGGAATGACCTTGCAATTTACCAGTGCAACCCGGACAACACATTACTGGACATGTGCTATGATGTAAAAGAATGGTAGCTAGGTGCTAACAGTGTAGCTTTAATTACTTAAATACTAAAGCATATGTGCCAGTGGACCATAATAACTTAATTCCATATTCAGCCTAAGCGTTGCCTTATATCAACATATGATGCTAAACAAAACCATTAGAATATCAATATTGACTCAAAAACCTGATGTGCCATGCAAACAAGGTGCTATGTAATACTTTTATGTTACATGCATTGATTATTGATGTATTGACAATTCCTGCCTGGGGACACAATTCACATTCATCTCACCAACACCATTGTGTAAAAAGTCAAGATATTAGAAAACAAATTACAACCTCGTCTTGGTCATATTGATCAGTTAGTTTGAGCATAGACTCATTAACTCAGGGCTCCCGAGTGGCACAGCGGGCTAAGGCACTGCATCTCAGGGCAAGAGGTGTCACTACAGTCCCTGGTTTGAATCCAAGCTGTATCACATTCAGCCGTAATTGGGAGTCCCATAGGGCGGCGCACAATTGGCCCAGCGTTGTCCGGGTTTGGCCGGGGTAGGCCGTCATTGTGAATAAGAATTTGTTCTTAACTGACTTGCCTAGTTAAATAAAATATAAAATTAACAGATGTCAATGGCTGTGTATTGCAGGGGAGCCCAAGGACCAAACTGCTGAGATAAGGGGCCCCAGATCTGTCGGTAGCCATGTTCTTTGTTTTAATTAGGATTATATGTTCTATTTAAATGACCATGTCTCTTAGGCCTTTCCCATTTAGACCCCTATAGAGATACACACGATTAAAAGCACGTTTCCATCTTTACCCGCTAATACATTTCTGAAATTGTGCATGAAACACTTTTCCCCCTTCAGAAGGGGATTTGGGATCAAGCCAGTCAGCCAGCTATCCACTTTTTGTCTTTACTGTGCATTTGTTTGTCTCTTCATTTAGCTTTTTGGAAATGTCTCTATTATGTCTCTTAAGTGTGCCTTGTCTTATTTTGTAAGGGCCAGAATGGTGGATTTTGGCTGTGGTATTTTCAGTGATGTTATCGCTTTAATCAGTGGTGGAAAAAGTACCCAACTATCATACTTGAGTAAAAGTTAAGATTCCTCAATAGAAAATGATTAAAGTAAAATTATACTTGAGTAAAAGTATAAAAGTATTTGGTTTAAAATATACTTAAGTATCAAAAGTAAAGGTATAAATCATTTCAAATTCTTATATTAAGCAAACCAGATGTCACCTTTTTCTTGTTTTTTATTTATTTATGGAAAGCCACAGGCACACAACATTTAGACATCATTTACAAACAAAGCATGTGTGTTCAGTTGAGTCCGCCAGATCAGAGGCAGTACGGATGACCAGGGATGTTCAGTTGAGTCCGCCAGATCAGAGGCAGTACGGATGACCAGGGATGTTCAGTTGAGTCCGCCAGGCAGTACGGATGACCAGGGATGTTCAGTTGAGTCCGCAGATCAGAGGCGTACGGATGACCAGGGATGTTCAGTTGAGTCCGCCAGATCAGAGGCAGTACGGATGACCAGGGATGTTCAGTTGAGTCCGCCAGATCAGAGGCAGTACGGATGACCAGGGATGTTCAGTTGAGTCCGCCAGATCAGAGGCAGTACGGATGACCAGGGATGTTCAGTTGAGTCCGCCAGATCAGAGGCAGTACGGATGACCAGGGATGTTCAGTTGAGTCCGCCAGATCAGAGGCAGTACGGATGACCAGGGATGTTCAGTTGCTAAGTGTGTGAATTTGACTATTTTTCCTGTCCTGCTATGCTTTCAAAATATAACAAGCACTTTTGGGTGTCAGGGAAAATGTATGGAGTTAAAATTACAATATTTTCCTAAGGAATGTAGTGAAGTTAAGGTAAAAGTAGTCAAAAATATAAATAGTTAATTTAAGCACAGATACCCCAAAAAACTACTAAAGTAGTACTTTAAAGTATTTTTACTTAAGTACTTTACACCGCGGACTTTAACCAGAGTTTAGGAGCAGGGTGTCACATTATAAAATAGCTTTGGTCTCTACTTATGACACAACAGGCCTGTGTCCAATTGCAGAGATCTTCCTCCCTGACCTTTGACCTTTAGATCCTGTGAGGAGAGGAAAAGAAAGGCATTAGTTTCAGCAGAGGGAGGGGCAGGAAGGGGTGGCTGTCTGTAACTGTGCAGACTCAAACATTTTTTTCTCCTTCATTTTTTTGCCTCTTCTTGAGACCAATTTTATTCTAAACACTTGAAAACTCTCCACATGTGAAAACAATTAAGTTTGACGACGGACTCTGGATGGGAGTCACACATACACCCATGCATGCACACTCACACATACATATTTGCATAGTTACAGAACAAGATGACACTGATGGCTTCAGGATCTTTCATCTACACAGGTACAGTTGAGGTGAATTTACAGTGCTTTATTTGTGTCAAAGGAGTTGCAGCATCTTGGTAACTTCTGGGAAAGTTTGAGGAGCTAAAAGATTTCTAAAGTAGAGAACACCCCAATGATAAATAACGTTAAAAGTCACTTTGAAAACGTCTTGCCACTATAGAAAGGTATTGCTGTATCCTTGCTCAAAGATGGCTGGCAAGCACCATCGAACGGCAAATAAATACAAGTTGAACTGTCAATAAAGAGTTCCGAATGGATTGCTCTTGAATTTCAACAGCAATTTGATTTATAACTTTTTATTTTTCACGTCGCTCTTAACGGGGCATCATTTTTGATTGAGTTAACAGTCATGTTATAGAGCTACAGTAAATGCATTATAAAAGGTTATTTTACCATTTTTGCTGTGTTAAAATAAGGGCAGATTTTAGGAGTAAATCCCGGACCCTTGGAAATGTTCCATAATGTATTATTATCCAGGCGACACTTTCGGGTCACAGTGCTACCTGGCCTGTGATAGTTTACCTTAGAGTAGATTGATCCAACTACATGCATTGTTCAAACCATCCTTCAAATCCCCAAATGAATGACGTGTAACCTTGCACCTTGGCCTATCACATTAGAGTGAACTACTGAGGTTACCCTTACTCACATAAAGAAGCCCCATGCTCCACCACAGGTTTGAATTACCTTGGAGAAAACAACCATTTATTGGTTCAGAATAGAATATGTTTCCCCTGAAAAGGAGGAGAGATGTCCAGGCAGACATGACTGAAAGGGGCCTCAAATGGTGTGACCTGGAACAACTTGCCCGGAACCGAATGAGATGGAGAACATTCCTCAATGGTCTATGCTCCTTATAGGAGCCAATTGCTTATGTCTAGTTAACATTTTTCAGACTCTCCATTGAGTCTTCTATTGTAGAGTGATGGTGCTCACTAATCCTTACAGCTACAATAATACATGTAGTACTGTATGTGACTAACCAGCTTGGAACATTATAATCAGAACACCCAAGCAGTGGGTGGTAAGAACACCCCTTAGCACAGTAACACCGGCCTGGGGGCAGAGCTGGGAGGTTACAGATGCCTTCATAGATTACATATGATAAATGTCTCTGCTCAGAGACTCTCCCTTTCATTAATCCACACCCCACCCCCTCCACTTATAAATTGTTGCCACTGTTGCCAGGCAAGCACTTCCATTCATACCTATGAGAACCGTTGGCCATTAGAGTGTGTGTGCCTTCGCACATTCTCCACATTAACAACAATTTAGTTAATTAGTTTACAGTGATTTGTATACCATGGGCTAATTCCTTAAGTGGCTGTCAGGCAGACATGTGGTGGCTTATATCTGATTGATTTTGTGTACTTTTGTTCCACTCTATGTTGTCCATCGCTGATGAGCTACCCAGGAAAGGGCTGAAAGTAGCCCATATAAATATATGTAGCCTTAAAAATAAGGTTAATGGAATTAATAACTTCCTAATGTCAGATAACATTCATATACAGTGGGGCAAAAAAGTATTTAGTCAGCCACCAATTGTGCAAGTTCTCCCACTTAAAAATATGAGAGAGGCCTGTAATTTTCATCACAGGTACACTTCAACTATGACAGACAAAATGAGGGAAAAAAATCCAGAAAATCACATTGTAGGATTTGTAATGCATTTATATGCGAATTATGGTGGAAAATAAGTATTTTGTCAATAACAAAAATTTATCTCAATACTTTGTTATATACCCTTTGTGGCAATAACAGAGGTCAAACGTTTTCTGTAAGTCTTCACAAGGTTTTCACACACAGTTGCTGGTATTTTGGTTCACTTGGCACATCTAAAGTCTTTTCTTTTGGGGTGTTGCTATAGGCCACCAAGTGCTAAATAATATGTGTGAAATGCTTGATCGTGTATGTGATGTAAACAGAGAGGTCTACTTTCTGGTGACCTGAATATTGACTGGTTTTCATCAAGCTGTCTGCTCAAGAGGAAGCTTCTCACTGTAACCAGTGCCTGTAATCTGGTTAAGGTTATTAATCAACCTGCCAGGGTGTTTACAAACAGTACAGGAACAAGATAATCCACACATATGGATCACATTTTTACTAATACTGCAGAACTTTGTTCTAAAGCTGTAACCCATTGGATGCAGTGATCATACTGTAGTGGTTATATCCAGGAAAGCCAAAGTTCCGAAAGCTGGGCCCAAAATAGTCTATAAGAGATCATGCAAAATATTTTGCTGTGACTCTTATGTGGGTGATGTTAAAAATATTTATTTATTTGTTGGTCTGAATATTTATTGGTCTGACGCTGCACTTGAAGAATTTATAAAATGGCTTCTTCCAATTATTGATAAACATGCACCTGTTAAGAAACTGACTGTTTGATCTGTTAAGGCTCCATGGATTGATTAATAATTTAAAAAAATGTATGGTTGAAAAAGATGGGGCAAAAGGAGTGGCTAGTATGTCTGGCTGCACATCTGACTGGCTGGCTTACTGTAAATTGAGAAATGATGTGACTAAACTCAACAAAAATACGTTTCTGTATTATGAAGCCAAGATCAATGAATGAAACTTTGGAGTACTTTGAATGAAATTATGGGCAGAAAGACAAATTCAACTATATCGTTCATCAAATCAGATGTCTTATTCATCACAAAACCATTTTATGTTGCCAATTATTTTAATGATTACTTAATTGGCAAAGTGGGAAAACGTAGGCATGAAATGGTCATACTCATGCATAAAAAACAAATAATGTAAGAAAAGCATTGATTTTTGTTATTTGTTATTGTTATAGATAAATAATGACAAACCTTCTGGCATTGACAGCATAGATGGAAAGCTACTGAGGCTGGCCACTCCTATCTGTCATTTCTTTAATCTGAGCCTAGAGGAAAGCCTTTGTCCTTAGGCCTGGACGGAAGCCAGGCCTAAGAACAAAGAATACAACAGGTGTAGACCTGACCAACAATGCAGTTTAAAAAAATACCGATAAGAACTAGGAGCATCGCCTCTGGGTGAGCGTTTTATTGTTTGCTTATGGCGGAATACAGCTCATTCAATGCTGTCTTAGTGTCAGCCTATAACTGTTGTGGTACGTAAACAGCTACGAAAAATACAGATGAAAACTCTCTAGGTAGATAATGTGGTCTACAGCTTATCATGAGATACTCTACCTCAGGTGAGCAATAGCTCGAGACTAAGATATCGTGCACCAGCTGTTATTTACAAAATTTTTCATAACTGTGACCTTAATTGCCTACCATCTGTAAGCTGTTAGTGTCTTAATGACCGTTCCACAGGTTCTTGTTCATTAATTGTTCAAGGTTCATTGAACAAGCATGGGAAACAGTGTTTGAACCATTTACAATGAAGATCTATGAAGTTATTTGGGTTTTTACAAATATTTGAAAGACAGGGTCCTGAAAAAGGGAGTTTATAAATATGATGCATTCCAGTCTCTCTTGGCGAAGAGTTGATGAGAGACTGACTTCATCACTTATTATTTTTATGAGAATAAAAATGTTTATTAATGTGTTGAAGATTCCAAAATAGTTGCATAGTCAACTTCCACACAACTCTGAAACATACACTTACCCCACCAGGGGTCTTTTCACACTCCCCAAATCCAGAACAAATTCAAGAAAGCGTACATTATTATATGTGCCATTGTAAAATGTGCCATGTGCCATTTAAAAATGTATGTAATTTTGTCTTGAGCTGTTCTTGTCTATTACTGTTCTGTATTATGTCATGTTTCATGATTGTGTGGACCCCAGGAAGAGTAGCTGTGGCTTGGGGATCAAAATACAAAATACCAAGTGTCCATTAAAGAACCACTGTTGAACACGTTGATTGGTGTTTTTCTGTTTCTCATTAGAAAAACGGGATTTCAGTCTTGGAGGTGTGTTTCCTTGACTGATTCAGTTTGGTAAATGATGTTTGTCCCCCAGGAGACACTGTGGACTTGGAAGCCTATTTCACTTCCTTAAAATCCTCAGAATGAATCTAAGATAACTTGAGAAACCTGTAATTGATTTTGATGTTTTTGCCGAGGGATGTTTTAGTTGCACAATTTTACATGTAACTAAGGTGTTTGTTGCAGTAATTCTCAAGTAAAGAAATGTGACGTGTTGTCTTATGTAAACACAGTCGGAGCTGCTGGGCAGGTCTGTCTTACTGTCTATGCTATTAGATAGAGAGCAATCACCGCAGCTGTTCACCCCATGTCAATGGGCAAATGGACATCGTCAAATCAAAACCCAACCTTCAATTACCTGTTGTGACGCACTAATGTTCCAAACTTCCTTTTAGACCAGACCAATTTTTTGATAAAAATGATCCTATTTACACGTTATAGTCAATTTTGACACTATAATAACTGTTTCTGACTCATATCGATGCCACATAGGCCGTTTTCAAATGGATTCTTTGCTTTTTAAAGGCAGCCACACTTTAACTGTGGTGTTGTCTTGCACTTGGATGAAATTGCAAAGACCAATGGATTCAGAGGAACCTCCCTGTAGCCCAATGTCTTTATTTCTTTCTGAAATCCAAACAAAAGTCTATTTCTGAACATGTACCCTCTCTGCCACCTACAATGTCACAGTCCCATTTCATAGGGGATTTTACATGCCACCATATGACTAAATGGCAAAAGATGAACTGTGGTAGTGTTGGTGATTGTGATAATGATTACAGTAATGACACAGGTTGAATGTAATTTAAAAGCAATTATGGGATCAGTAACCTTTTCAATCCAATCATCACCTAGAGTAGGTGTTGAGTGCCATATCTTCTGAAACGTCGGCAAATGGAAACGTTAATGAAATGTTAATCAATCATGGGGAGGGGGCTAAACAGACAGGCAGGGCAGGTGGAGTTGGAGGTAAGGAGTCCTGATAATACAGGCCCAAAATTACAGTTTGTGTAGATATTCTGTCATTTCTGTAGTGAAATTATGGATGTCTATTATGTAAGGATGTCTTCTCTCATTTACGTTACCAATGACCCCAAGCATGTGTGCCAACATGTTTCTCCATTGATTGCACTGACAGCGCACAGTATTGTTTGTGCTGTCGTTTTCCACAAGCTATATGTTTAGCCAAACACACACTATACATAAAGCATACTGTAATGCTAATTCTCTGTGTTTTCGAGACATAGAATCACAGACACATTCTCTCACAGGCTCTCCCCTCCAGTTTTGCCACAGGTGTGCTGTTTTCCAGCTGTTTAAACCGCTGCTAAAATGAGCTGTTCAGCCATTGGAAGGGAAGGCAGGCAGGATACCAGTAATTACTGGCTGATTGGCAGAGTGGCTGCAATTAGCAGGTTGGAGCCCTCTTTTAGATTTACATATACAAAAACAGCTCAGAGAAGAACACTGTGATTTAACCCTAGACACTGATCCAGGAGCTGTGGTAGAGTAAGCTGATTTACATCTTCTGCTGCTCTCCACCCAACCCACATGGTCCAACCCAGAGTTTTAAAACTCTGCTGAGGAACTAAGCACCAATAAATATGACCTTCCTAGGAGTTGGGTGTTGTAGGAGTCCATGATACAGTATGCCTGAATTGTGTCTTTAGGCAAGACCAAGCCAATGCCAAGGGTTGAACCATCACTGAGTATTATGGCATTATCATAAGCAATAGAAACAGAACAGATATAATACTATAACAAGTGTAGAGGCATCCGTTGACAAGCCTCTGTGTGTGTCTACTCCCCCGCAGTAGCACTGAAGAGAGGCTCAGCAGTGGCCTCCCTCCTTATCATAGCACATTTAACAGGGGGTAATCCAATCAAGTGGGATAACAGGCCTGCTCTCTCTGCTCTGTGTAGAGGAGGATCCGGGGACTCCTCCTCTGCTTCCCATTACCGTGTCTCTCTCTCCAGCCAGGGCTATCCTAATCCCATTTCCCCATCTAAGCCTTAACCCAAACAAGCACACAGGACAATAATCTCCGGTCACACTCCTGCCGACTATCCCCAGCCGCTGATTCTGCTAATGGAGAGGTGGTTAGAGAGAGAGAGATGCCAAGTAGCTGGGGAGAACTTACACCGGCTCCAGCTCTTTCTCGCTGGGAGGGGGAACCACCACATCTGTCGCTGTCTGTCTGTCTCTCTCTCTCACAGTCTCTCTCTCACAGTCTCTCTCTCACAGTCTCTCTCTCACAGTCTCTCTCTCACAGTCTCTCTCATTGTCTCTCTCTCATTGTCTCTCACAGTCTCTCTCTCACAGTCTCTCTCACTGTCTCTCTCTCACAGTCTCTCTCTCACAGTCTCTCTCACAGTCTCTCTCTCACAGTCTCTCTCACTGTCTCTCTCTCACAGTCTCTCTCTCACAGTCTCTCTCTCACAGTCTCTCTCACTGTCTCTCTCTCACAGTCTCTCTCTCACAGTCTCTCTCTCGCTGTCTCTCTCTCGCTGTCTCTCTCACTGTCCACATTTTCTCTCTATTTAACCCTCTTTTTATTGTCATCCTCTCTGTTTATAAGTATTGTACATCTGTTCTTTTTTCTCTTTCACCACACATAAATAACTACAGAGTGCTGGAGAGAATCTGGGCAGCACAGATCCGAGGTTCTCAATTGAGCGTGTCAACAGCGTTGTTTGTGAGCATGTTTGAGTACTAAGTGTCTGATTGTTGTTATCAAATACAACAACAATGGCTAACAAGAAGAAATCTTGCAAAACAAGTATATTTGGTGCCAAAAGGGTAAAGGTGGGGATTTGTGGCCGACTCATGTGGTACTCTGGACTTGAAGGTATTTCAAGCTTTCTAGGACATTTTGGAAAGGAGAAAAATAAAAACAGACTTAAGAGTGCTTGGCTGTATCCCACGTCTGTCTCTTTGTCGCTGTGAAGGCACATGCTACGCAGATGCACATACAGTACAGCTCTAGGTCTGGATGGGTCTGATCGAAGGCCTGACTTCTCCTTCTCCAGACGCCACCCTCAGTGTCTCAGATCACTTACACGCTCAGATGGACTTTATCAGGACTTACCCTGCATGGAAAAAACAGCCTCATTCGCAGTTCTCATTTCTCTTTCTTTGTTTTGATCAGAGAAATGTGGCCCTAACTTTCTAATGAATACCAACTGAAAATAGCTGGGTGGTGCAGTATGCCTCAAACAACACTGTTCTGTCCTGAGTTTTCATGTTCCATATGGAAGCCATTATTCTTTGTCTCGTGTCTTTGTGTGAATGACGAGGCAAATCTCAAAGTTCTAATATCTGTGGAAGTCAAATGTGTGGGCCTCGTATTTGACAAATCTCTATTTGGCAAATTTGTGTTTCTTCTACTGTAGATTGATTTGGACAAAGGAGATGAAGGACTGTGGTCTGTCATGGAACACATTCTCTAGACAAACAGAAGATGAGCAGCAGTAGCGCTCTCTCGTGGAAGCTCTATGTTTCACATTGGAACAAAGAGGATTAAGTAAAGTAAGAAGATTCATTCACTGCAGTAAATCATTAAACATTTGAAGATCCTGAATGAATGACTGACTGAATGGAAGGTCTACTTTTAGCTGAGCCTCATGTGTACACAGCTGGAGACAGTGCTAAACTACTACTATTAGACCCAATCAAATACTGCATGGATTATTCACCCATCTACACAATGAAAGAGCTGAAACCAGAGCAGGGTCCCTCTCCGTGGGTCTGGATGGACAGACAGGTGTTGCGTTTTCACTCTAGCTCAAATATCCAATGCAAGTAATCGGTTGCTTGATTGGTGATCTCTTAACCAGACTTAGCCAGCCATTACATGAATTACAGCATTTTATGCTCTAATGGGGACTGGTTGTAAGAGCGATGCAGGTACCCACTTATACTGAATGTGTGTATATTGTGGAGGACTCACTGCGTGTTCATTGTACCCACTGATGCTCTGGTAATACCTTACAAAGAGTCAGTTGTGATGATGACTTGTTAAACTTCTAGGGTTTCACTGGTTCCACTTACCTTCAATTACCTCTGCCTCCAAATGACCCACATTTTAGAAATGGGGCTCCTCCATTTTGGAGCCTTGTGTTACAATTTGAGACTAAGGAAATGAAAACATTGCAGAGAGTTCTTTCACTGACCCGTATCTCTGCAAATCAGACCAATCATTACTGCAAATGTGGAGGTCTGCTTGTTTAGTAACCTTAGCCCCATCCTGCCAACATAAAAATCACTGCCTTTCAATTAAATCAACTCAAGCATACTATCTGCATATGTGCCTCTGCAACGTCCATGTGTAGTTAGTCTATGTTGTTTGTAGTTGAAAGTGCCACATCTGTAATAGTATATGACTAAAAGATCTCAGTTAAATCATTGGCTTCTAAAAAATCACTGAAAGTCAATTGAAAACGTAAAAGAACAGTAGTTTATGGGGAGATAAAGTCACCAGGGGCAGCATTTCACCTCATCTATAGATGTTCGGAGGAAGCTGAAGTATGCACATCCCCACTATCACCATAGGAAGGGTGATGCAAAGTAATGATGTTTTGAGGCCAAGACATCAAATCTACAATCTCTAATTGTTGAAGAATTGCTTCAGCCCACAGATCAGCATGGGGCCTAAGAGATCAATTTCCTGATGCTCCCCTCTCCAAATAAACCCAGTGGTCCCAGTGGAGGGAGTACGGTAGGCATGGAGAGAGGGAGATATGGAGAGGGGATGGATGGAGGGGGAGCTCTGGGCCCTAGAAGTCTCCACCTGGCGGGGTGGTGGAGGTCCAGAGAAGAGCCCCCTCAGCAGCACAAAGCTGGCCTTGTGTGAGATAAGCACCAGGCAACAGGAGGGCCCTACGGCACTATTTTCACAATCAGACAGAGTTTGTTTTCTTTAGGCCTCAATGCATGGGCCTGTCAGGAGAGCAGCTTGCTGGCAACGCTGGAGGTTGTTCTGGGGCAGGGCTGCTAGGAAAAAAAGGGGACTACAGGGTGGGCTGGGAGTTTAGGGGGCTCCCTGACGTTTGCCTCTTCTTTTACAATATTTATTTGCTTAACTGAACCCTCACCCTCCAGGCTTCCAGTTTTAAACCCAGAGAATCCTGTTCCCTGTAGGCAACTCGAGGTAGAGCAAGGGTTCAGAAGCTGTCCCTCTGCTATGACCAGGGTTAGGCCATGTAATGTTCTCCCACTCCAGGCTGCTGCTGCTGATGCTACAGTATATCCTCACATCTACTTATTAGTGTCAAGGAGAGGTCTGCTCTGCATTTCTGTTGTGGTCAGAAAATATGTTAAGCCTCTTTGCACACATCTTTGCTTCCTGATTGGTCCCTGCTCTCGTCTAATGAACTCTCCCTGTTGTGGTATTTTAAGCCTGATTGGCCAGTAAATTGCAATGCCATTAATCTAATGGTTTCCCCAACAACGTCCTATCTAGATTTAAACCACAGGAGAAGCATTTCAGTTTCTAGCAGTGTTTTTTCAGTTTCACAGTTTATATTGCAACCAGGCTCCAAGTGCCCCATGCTCACTTTCTAACTCTTTTTGTTTGGCAAGATCATAATGTGGTAGAACATTATGAGCTTTTATTGCGAAAAACCACAGCTACTCAATGTTAAAAGAATGTTTTCTTGGTAAGGACCATTCTAAAAATGATACTAAAATGTAATTAGAAGCAGTTGCTTTCCTCCAGTGAAGATAAGAAAGCCCTAAATCCATGCTCTGCTGTTGAACAGTTTCATCTTGAAATATCCAACAAACAAAACCAACAAACTCCAAGCTGGTTGAGAAAATAACGTATCAGATGTAACATTCTCTTTTTGCATTGTTGAAATGTACTGAAAGGAAATTGGTCAAGTTCTTTATTAGTAATGTCTATTAATGTATTGACACAAAGGTGAAATAATTGTTTCGGGGAAAATAGTACTGCATACTATACCAAACAGGGCTGGCTCTCTCAGGGCTGGCCTTTTGTGGACCATAAGCGAGACTTGGTTTGGAGGACCCCCACCAAGCAGGCAATCATGTTTTGTGGCCCCTCTCTTGACGGCATTAAAGTTAATTTCCTGCAGTTCTACACATTTTGCCATGGGGATAGAGAAAATGTTGCAGTTTTAAGTTCATTTCCTGCAATTCTACAAATTTTGCCATGAGTTATGACATGTTAATGATACCTGAGGGAGAGTGACTAACAAAATCAATGGGGGCTCACTGGAGATCAGGGCTCTCGGGCACGTACCCTGCGTGCCCAGTCGATATTCGGCAATGATAACTGCAATTTTAGATAACTGGCTAGACTAACTTACCAATCTAAAAATTGTTAGCTATCCTGGCTAATTGAGAGACTGCCAGCGACTGACAAAACAAGAGAACAACTGCTGATGCTCAACCACATTTAGAACTTACACCTTGTGTATTCTACTATTGTAACTCAGCAGTTACCAGTTAACTCTGCAGTAAGTTGAAACCCAGACTGATTTCCTAAGCGAGGGGCCCTAAGGGCCCCTAAGTGACCGCTTATGTTCGCTTATTCTATTGTCATCAATGTGTATTGCTATCCAGACAGACAGTCCCTCTCTTTCTTTCATACTTAATATATAAACACACATGTAGTATTTTGAGCACATTGCCTCAATTCAGGCTCATTTATTCAACATTTTGCAGGGTGTCTGGCACTTTCAAACCTCTATGTGGAGATTATTTAAAACGCAGGTTTCATTATTTTTCTCTCCGTTCTTCAGTGTGTCTTGGCCCATCAGCGCTGCCTGGTTGCCAGGTCTACCCTCTCACTGCTCCCCAACACCCTGACTGCACAGAAACAGGAAATGGTAATACTATTGCGCTGCTTTTCCTTTCCTCCTATCTCTATTCCTCTTGAATGAACAAAAACATAGAATTTACAATAATACATATGTGTGGAAAAATGGGCCCAGTACATGGAATAAAGCCAAGGAGCTCTGTAGAATTTTGGTACTTTCTCAAGCCCAGCTTAGCGGGGAAAATGTGCATAGTGAGGGTATTGTTAATTAGATTCAGATTGTTGGCTGATGACTTGATGAAAATGCATGATTAGTTTTACTATTGGTGCCAAGCCAGAAAATAATGTTTGGGTCTAGTAGAAAAATCAGTGTTAGCAAAAAGCAGCATGTTGCAGTTTCTTGGAAAGGTTTGAGAACATATTCCTGTGACGGTTCCAGAGTCATATCAAATAAAATGCCATTCCATTTGTCACATGCTTCGTACACAACAGGTGTAGACTAACAGTGAAATGCTTATTTACTTCTGACTGGATTGTCTGTTTGTGTATAGACAAGTTGCCTGACAATGTCACGAAAATGATGTGCTCGCATCGATGTGGCCGGAAGCTGTGCTATGTTATGATTCTGAATGGTCAGATGGGTAGCAACGAATTTGGGGAATTGTAGGTGGCTCGTTTCAGCTAGTTTTATGTTGTTCTTGATACCATGTCTTGTTTTGAGGTGACTTATTTCATGTCAATGCTAAGATGGTGAATATTTGCTAGCTAGCTAACAAACAAATGCAACTATATATTTAAGAAAAAACAAGTGCTCATTGTGCAAATGTATTTATGTTTTCAACAATCTAAGCCAACCTCTGTTTTGCCCCATAGTTGCGCACGCCTCAATTTTGTTGCTAAACAACCAACCCGTTGGGTCTGGTGTTGGGTCAGTCTGTGTATGGGTCTGGTGTTGGGTCAGTCTGTGTATGGTTCTGGTGTTGGGTCAGTCTGTGTATGGTTCTGGTGTTGGGTCAGTCTGAGTATGGTTCTGGTGTTGGGTCAGTCTGTGTATGGTTCTGGTGTTGGGTCAGTCAGTGTATGGGTCTGGTGTTGGGTCAGTCTGTGTATGGGTCTGGTGTTGGGTCAGTCTGTGTATGGTTCTGGTGTTGGGTCAGTCTGAGTATGGTTCTGGTGTTGGGTCAGTCTGTGTATGGTTCTGGTATTGGGTCAGTCAGTGTATGGGTCTGGTGTTGGGTCAGTCTGTGTATGGGTCTGGTGTTGGGTCAGTCTGTGTATGGGTCGGGTGTTGGGTCAGTCTGTGTAGGGGTCTGGTGTTGGGTCAGTCTGTGTATGGGTCTGGTGTTGGGTCAGTCAGTGTATGGGTCTGGTGTTGGGTCAGTCTGTGTATGGGTCTGGTGTTGGGTCACTCTGTGTATGGGTCTGGCGTTGGGTCAGTCTGTGTATGGGTGGGGTGTTGAGTCAGTCAGTGTATGGGTCTGGTGTTGGGTCAGTCTGTGTATGGGTCTGGTTTTGGGTCAGTCTGTGTACGGGTCTGGTGTTGGGTCAGTCTGTGTATGGGTCTGGTGTTGGGTCAGTCTGTGTATGGGTCTGGTGTTGGGTCAGTCTGTGTATGGGTCTGGTGTTGGGTCAGTCTATGTATGGGTCTGGTGTTGGGTCAGTGTTGTGGCTGATTGGGCTGTAGGCTGGATAGGCTCTATACAGGTGAATGGATCCACCACCATGTGTTTGAGGCCCTCACTCCCTCCTAAGCCCTGCGAGAGCATATGGTGAAGCAACCCTGCTTTATATAGTATATGTGGATCTGCTAACTAGGTCCTGTTGCATACTGCCAGGTTTTCATTGTTAATCATGGAGCAAAACCACAATTGAGTCAAAAGAGATAGTCTCTGCTCTGACTTCGTATTATCATGCGGTCTACTTTTCCCTTTGGCTTTTTTTCCTTGAGTTCTTTCCCTTCTCCCTCTCTCTTACTTTACTTTCATCTCAATTTGAAAAGCAGCTGGATCCTCCATCTTGCCCCTATTTATTTTGTCTTTGTTCTATGGATTTCTTACACCAGTGTTTTATTATTTCAATTTTCTGTTATAAAATAGATTTTCTGTGGCTGGCGTAATGAGTTCAAGAGCTCTCTTCGAGCTGCATGGTACAACCCAATATGGAACCTTGTAATGTCATCATTCTGAATTAAATAGGGCTGGGGGGGTGTTAATACTTTTAACCCTTTATATTATATCATATGAGGAGTTTTCCATAGTACATATTATTTATTTATTTTACTAGGCAAGTCAGGTAAGAACAAATTCTTATTTTCAATTACGGCCTAGGAACAGTGGGTTAACTGCCTGTTCAGGGGCAGAACGACAGATTTGTACCTTGTCAGCTCAGGAGTTTGAACTTGCAAACTTCTGGTTACTAGTCCAACACTCTAACCACTAGGCTACCCTACTCTTTCATAGGGCCTGCCATTAAGGCAGCAGTAAACCTCTGCTGAGCGTAGACGTGGACAGCGCAGGCCAAGAGAACCAGATCTCCATGTCAGAATACAAGCATAAAATGTGCCTGTGATAAGTAACCATGAAACCAAAATGTCTGTTTTCCTATACTGGAGCTGTGGGATGTGCCCCATCAACTATGGACCTCAGAGCCACACTGAGGCTCTTGGAGGTATTGCTGAGGCTTGACCTGGGCTTGGACTGGGTTTGGCCGGTTCCTAACCTCACCTGGACAAAGACAGATGCTGGACAAACACAGAGAGGAGAAAGCCCTAAAACCCTAGAAGGCCAGTCCTCAAAGGTTCTAAGCTGAAGCAACCCTCAAGCCTCTATTAGTCCCATAGCCAGTCACATGCATAATTAAACGCCTTAGAGGAATGTACTCCTACATCATGTGGCATGCCTCAGTAGCCTCCTCTTGCCAGTTTGGACAAAAGTGAGCTGGTAGGAGAACACCCTGCCAAAATACACCTCATACCTGGACAGACCCAGTTCCAATTCAAACATTCCAAAACACATAATCCTGCACATGGAGTTCTGGAGGGGCTGCCAAGGGTACCTGACTCCAGTGCCCAGCTCCAGTGCTGTTGTTCTGGGCTGTGGACAAGTAGTGCTGTGCCCCTCTGTTCTCTTTCCCAGGGTAGGACAGCATCCCCTGTGGTTTCTCTGTAAACGTCAGTGTGTGAGGTGCTTGGCAGAGCTGGGACACATTCTCTCTTATTTTTAATTTTTCCCTCAAGTTTCTTCTTGTCATTATTGTTAGTGTTTTGGAGTGAAGCGAGTCCCAGCCCAAGCAGCGTGTGTGGAAATCAAACTGTGTCTGTAGCTGATTTCATGTCAAATGGGAACGCTGGGTGATTTGTCATTCACAACAAAGTAGACTTCAAAAATAACAATTCTCCATTACAGGATTGAGATTATCATCAATACACAGGGTTTATGTAACATTTAAGTATATATCGTAGTCAAAATAGATATTTGTTCTTTAGCACATTTTTGTAAGAGTTGGGAAAGCTTCACTGTACTTAGTTAACAGTTAACAGATAGATGTCTATGGAAAATGTGACAAGAAGAAAAAACTGCTAGATATTGTGAACAGCCTTGTGCTAGTGATTATGGTAGAGTGAAAATGTGGACAGCCACTAAGAGATGGAGAGCATAGAGAATGTATATGAGGATGGAGAGAGAGAGGAGTGAGAGGAGAGACCGAGAGGAGAGAGCAAGAGGAGAGAGGAGAGTGCGAGAGGAGAGAGAGGGATGTATCGGCTTTGTGTAATAGATCTTTGCTCTCTGTGCAATAGGGGAGGGGTTTTGTAGGCCTTGATTGAGTGTGCTGTTTTAATAATGTGAACTCCACCTTAACACACACACACACACACACACACACACACACACACACACACACACACACACACACACACACACACACACACACACAGTTGCCGCAGCACAGAGTGCTTATGTAATTTGACCTGGAGGGGCGCCAGCGAGCCCAGGAAAGACCCAGGGCCTAAAGCCTACCGACACCTCTCCCCAGCCTCTGAAATGTTTATTTATAACCCCAACCTCCTCCAGCCTCCAGCCCTCCAATCCAAACACCATAGTTCTCTCCAAACCGCTAGAGCATGATTTCAGAAAGAAGGGAACCTTTTCCCCCCATTTTCCCCCTCTCGTGCCCAAATTCTCCCACCCCTCTGTCTCACGATGTCTTCCAAAGAGTAGGGGGAATGGGAGAGGAGTGAAGGAGAGAAAAGCATAGGAGAAGAGGTGGATATAGTGAAAGAGAGAAGAGAGGTGGTAATCCGTCCAGTCCAGGCTGTAAAATTGGTTTCAGAACAACAGGAAGTGTGCCTCCTGGGATGCACAACACTCACTACTGACTAGTTTTTTGTGGGTTCGGGGAAATCTGACAGCAACAATTCAGCCATCCCCCTCCTTCTCTCCCTTCCACTATGGAGGATAAAGAAGGGGAAGATTCCCTAAATCAGGTAGAAATAACAGTGTTTCCACATCATGCCACAGTAGAGGTGACCAATGTTCCTCGCTAGTAAATCAACCCTGTTGAAAATAATTGTTTCATTCACTAAAATACTGTATCTATGTACATGTATTTTAGAGTCACACCATGCCAAATGACTATAGTTTGCTGCATGAAGTCATCAGTCCACTGAGGACAATGTGAGATAAGCAGTCCCCAGTGAGAGCATTGCTGAAGATTCTCTAAAAAAGTTTCATTTGGTCAAGCAGACATACCCAGACAGGCAGGAGGCTTGGGAGCAGGACCTTACCAGTGAGACCTAACGCACAATGCGCTAGTATCTGGCGGGTCTAAGCTCAGTCAGTATGTTCGGAGCCAGTTGACACAATGCTTACACACTGAAGTATCCAAGAGGGCTGCACTGAATTACTAATACCAGTTGTTTATCCCAAAACATGCTCACACAGTATATGATTGGTTTATTGCCGAAGGCACATCTCAAGCTCTCAAAGGGTGGTTGTGTGTGTGTGTGTGTGTGTGTGTGTGTGTGTGTGTGTGTGTGTGTGTGTGTGTGTGTGTGTGTGTGTGTGTGTGTGTGTGTGTGTGTGTGTGTGTGTGTGTGTGTGTGTGTGTGTGTGTGTGTGTGTGTGTGTGTGTGTGTGTGTGTGTGTGTGTGTGTGTGTGTGTGTGAGTGAGTGAGTGAGTGTGCCTGTGTGTGCGCGCTCCCTCAGTCTGTGACATCCTCCATAGGGAATGGTAAAATGTAGATCAGCCATAACAAAATTGAAATGTATACTATATTATTTCCCTTGGATACATGATGAAGCTTGCGTCTAATAAATAATATATGGCGCGTCAAATATTTATGCAAAAAGCAAAGAAGGAAGACGAAGAAACATGGAGATAGGCGCATGATGTTCACTTTTCTAATGTCCTAATATAAATAATACAACAATAGTCCCAGCAGCCCAATTAAATGAGCCGTCTCAGGGACAGAGGACAGAGGAGGGGTGGGCTATGTGTGGTAGCGTGGCAGGAGAAGGACCACACAGTGGTTTTGATGCCCATGTCCTTTCTCTCTCTCTCTCTCTCTCTCTCTCTCTCTCTCTCTCTCTCTCTCTCTCTCTCTCTCTCTCTCTCTCTCTCTCTCTCTCTCTCTCTCTCTCTCTCTCTCTCTCTCTCTCTCTCTGCCTTTCTATCACACACATTCATATACACACGACAGAGATCCATTCCTCACATGGACAGCTTGCTGGCATTGCACTGCTATATGTTCTGTCACTGCGTATGAGATGAGAAATCTCAATATTTATTCATTGTGCTTTTTTGCAGTGCATAACACATTTTTTATATTCAATTCATGGTTATGCTTACAACCAGAGAACTATCATGTGACTCCCTGTAATTCAAACACACTTACCATCACAAACCGTACACGGTTGGAATGTATGTACATATACAGTAACTTGTAAATAGTAAAATCTTGTGATAGAGGAAGATAGAGTAGCTACAGTTGAAGTCGGAAGTTAACATATACCTTATAGGCTGACCACACCACTCGCACGAGCGTTGCAAAATAATTTTAGAAATCTATGTTATTCAATTATTGCACTCACACTGCTCGCACGCGCCAACGAGCGTCTGTGTTGCCATGGGCTAAAAAAGTAATTCCTATTTCTGACGCAGATCGCGCTCCAAGTCCTGGCTCTCCCATCTCCTCATTGGTTTATAGAAGCAGGTACCCATATGCTGTTTATCGTGATCACGTTTGGTGTAGGGGACAAAATGAATGTACGCATGATGGCACACGATGGTGCACGCCCGCAGCCGGTTTGGGTTCCGTGTTTGCCAAATACATTAAACTCAGTTTTTCACAATTCCTGACATTTAATCCTAGTAAAGATTCCCTGTCTTAGGTCAGTTAGGATCACCACTTTATTTTAAGAATGTGAAATGTCAGAATAATAGTAGCGAGAATGATTTATTTCAGCTTTAATTTCTTTCATCACATTCCCAGTAGGTCAGAAGTTTACATATACTCAATTAGTATGTGGTAGCATTGCCTATAAATTGTTTAACTTGGGTCAAACGGTTCAGGTTGCCTTCCACAAGCTTCCCAAATTAAGTTGGGTGAATTTTGGCCCATTCCTCCTGACAGAGCTGGTGTAACTGAGTCAGGTTTGTAGGCCTCCTTGCTCGCACAAGCTTTTTCAGTTCTGCCCACAAATGTTCTATTGGATTGAGGTCAGGGCTTTCTGATGGCCACTCCAATACCTTGACTTTGTTGTGCTTAAGCCATTTTGCCACAACTTTCGAGGTATGCTTGGGGTCATTGTCCATTTGGAAGACTCATTTGCGACCAAGCATTAACTTCCTGACTGATGTCTTGTGATGTTGCTTCAATATATCCACATAATTGTCCTGCCTCATGATGCCATCTATTTTGTGAAGTGCACATAGCACCCCCACAACATGATGCTGCCACCCCCACAACATGATGCTGCCACCCCCGTGCTTCATGGTTGGGATGGTGTTCTTCGGCTTGCAAGCCTCCCCCTTTTCCCTCCAAACATAACAATGGTCATTATGGCCAAACAGTTATATTTTTGTTTCATCAGACCAGAGGACATTTCTCCAAAAAGTACGATCTTTGTCCCCATGTACGGTTGCAAACCGTAGTCTGGTTTTTTAATGGCGGTTTTGGAGCAGTGGCTTCTTCCTTGCTGAGCGGCATTTCAGGTTATGTCGATATAGGACTCGTTTTACTGTGGATATAGATACTTTTGTACCTGTTTCCTCCAGCATCTTCACAAGGTCCTTTGCTGTTGTTCTGGGATTGATTTGCACTTTTCGCAGCAAAGTACGTTTATCTCTAGGAGACAGAATGTGTTTCCTTCCTGAGCGGTATGACGGCTTCGTGGTCCCATGGTGTTTATACTTGCGTACTATTGTTTGTACAGATGAACGTGGTACCTTCAGGTGAAATTGCTCCCAAGGATGAACCAGACTTTTTTGGAGATCTCAAAAAAGAATTCTGAGGTCTTGGCTGATTCCTTTTGATTTTCCCATGATGTCAAGCAAAGAGGCACTGAGTTTGATGGTAGGCCTTGAAATACATCCACAGGTACACCTCCAATTGACTCAAATGATGTCAATTAGCCTACCAGAAGCTATCTGCCCCACTGGAATTGTAATACAGTGAATTATATGTGAAATAATCTGTCTGTAAACAATTGTTTGGATAAATTACTTGTGTCATGCACAAAGTAGATATCCTAACCGACTTGCCAAAACTATCATTTGTTAACAAGAAATTTGTGGAGTGGTTGAAAAACTAGTTTTATTGACTCCAACCTAAGTGTATGTAAACTTCTGTACATTCAATATATTATGTCAGAGAGCAGCCACAAATTTGAAAAGTCTTTATATTCCTAGCTGATAGGCAGAGGTAGAAAAGGATTCCTCACAACTACCTGCTGTGTCTCACAACTACCTGGGTATGTGTGTGTGTGTGTGTGTGTGTGTGTGTGTGTGTGTGTGTGTGTGTGTGTGTGTGTGTGTGTGTGTGTGTGTGTGTGTGTGTGTGTGTGTGTGTGTGTGTGTGTGTGTGTGTGTGTGTGTAAAGAATGATTCTTCAGGGAATGCAGTCTGTAACTGCTTATTTTGGCGGTCCATCATACAGCCAATAATCAATGCCAACAGAATGCGTCCATCAGGCAATAATTTGTTGTCTGGCAAATCACATGAATAGTCTGTCTGGTGAAGACGATTCTACCGCCAAAAGACAAATCAAATGAAATTCCATGAAAAGGATATCAATTGTATCTTTCTATTGAAACCTACTGTATTATCTATGCATTACTTCATTTTCTTGGCACCTTTTTGTTGGATGATTGTTTGCATGTGTGTTTGTGGGTCTCCCTGCATCTGTCTTTGTTTGTGTGTCTGAGTGTGTCTGTATGTGTCTGTAGGTGTCTGAGTGTGTCTGTATGTGTCTGTAGGTGTCTGAGTGTGTCTGTGTGTGTCTGAGTGTGTCTGAATGTGTCTGTATGTGTCTGTAGGTGTCTGAGTGTGTCTGTGTGTGTCTGTATGTGTCTGTAGGTGTCTGAGTGTGTCTGAGTGTGTCTGAGTGTCTCTGAGTGCGTCTGTGTGCGTCTGTGTGCGTCTGTGTGCGTCTGAATGCGCCTGAGTGCGCCTGTGTGCGTCTGAGTGTGTCTGTGTGTGTCTGAGTATGTCTGTGTGTGTCTGTAGGTGTCTGTGTGTGTCTGACTGTGTGTGTTCACGTATTAGTGTTTGTTTTTCCTCTTTGTCTCGTCTCCTTTCCCCCTCTCCTGAGTGAAGAGAAATTGAGAAACCAATCTAAAATCCATCAGGACTTCCCTACCCGCCAGCCCCTCTATTCCAAACCCCCCAGCCCTCTCAGGCCCCCCACTCCTGTTTTTTTTGTGTTGCAAGCGTCTGGAAATTGGATGAGATGTGCGTTTAGCGGGCAGCTGGTCTGGACGATATGAATTGCGTTTCCCTGCGCCAGGAAAGGTCAAGCCCCCTTGCCTTGACGGAGTGCATCGGCCTATTGATTGACGCTTTAGTCCATTTACCAACAGCCAATGGCACGGCAGGGGAAGTGAGAGAGGGGAGGAGAGGAAAAAAGAAAGGCAACACGTCGGATATAAATCCATTGTTTCTCATCACCTAGCTGGGGCAGGGCAGGAATGGCTGGAATAGGATAGGAGGTGAGAGGTTGAAATGTTACCAGGAAGAGTGGTGCTGTGTCTGGGTGAACATGGAGATGAGAGCTACCTCCACCACTGTTTCTAACTTCAACCCGCTGCCTGAATTTTGCAAGGCTCTGAAGGGAGCTCATATTGCCCCTGGAACACCCATATTAAAGTCAAATGATGTGGCCTCCTCAGAATTTGTTTGATACAGAGGGTGTTAAAAGTCCAACACAGTCATTTTATCTCAATATGAAAGTATTTCTGGGTAACAATTAAGTACCTTACTGTGATTGTTTTCTTCTTAGCAAAGAACAATTTCTCAAGCAAGAATTTTGCTAGGACTTTCTGCGAGTGGTCTGAGTGGGGAGGGGGAAACTGAAAATGGGCTGTTGTTGGCAGAGAGGTTTGTAACTCTCTTTCTTATTGGTCAATTAGCTAATTTATCACATGGTGATGTCACCATGGAACTCCATCCCTCCAAAACAGGCCGAAATTTCAGGCGGTCTTTTCAAAGTTCAATAAAGGTTCAATAAATGAAATAAATAAATCAAAAACAGCTCTTACACTAAAAGGGAATTATCATCATGTTCACAATTTGACAGTATTATTCTAACCTCATAGTGTGGAAATATATATAAAACACCGGAAAATCATGTTTTTGACTGCAATGGCCTTTAAAATAAGAAGAAATAGATATGTCTCACGTAAAATCTCCCATAAGAGTAATAAGTCAGTTGTTTGTATTCCAGTAAGACATAGAGGTAATTGTTCAAATTAAAAATCTCATCATTGCTAACGTTAAAACAGAACACTTAGGGAGATTAATACTCTCAGACATGCATGGCTGTGATACGATCAAGACCATACGCACACATGTATGCACACACACACACACACACACACACACGCACGCACGCACGCACGCACGCACGCACGCACGCACACACACACACACACACACACACACACACACACACACACACACACACACACACACACACACACACACACACACACACACACACACACACACACACACACACACACACACACACAAAGAAAGGTGGTTGATGTCCCTTTCATTTCCAGCCATGAGCAGGCTATCCAGGAGTTAAGGTGAAGCAATTAAAACAAAGGCATATTTAACATGAGGTTAATGATTGGCTGACCCTGCAGTCACTGTGGTGACAATATCTTAATTATTGAGAAACCCAAAGTCATTACGCATCTGAATGGCCTAAGGAGAGCTTCTATTGATTGGGATCCAGTCCCATTACAGGCCCAGCCTTGCACAATGAAGTCTTACATTACAGACAATCACTTTTCTCCCTCTCCCTCGTTTTCTCTCACCGCAAGCTGTTTGATGTGTTCAGCTGTGAGAGGAGACCACGGACGAGGCTTGTGGGCTTTATTGCTTTTTTAAAAATTCATAACCGAGCCTGACATTTTCGCTGAGGAATTATTATTTTTCTCCCTCACTCCACTTATCTTTATGATTATTATTTTTTTTATGTTGAAGTGGCAGACATGTTAAGAATCAAATGGCAAAGCAGTGGAGGCTGTGATTCTCTGATCTTGCTCTTTAGATAAGACACTGGGCCCTGAATCAAACCTGAGGAGGCATAGATTATAATCCGTACGTGTACACTGAGTACACAAAACATTAAGGACAACTGCTCTTTCCATGACATGGACTGACCAGGTGAAAGCTATGATCCCTTATTGATGTCACCTGATAAATCCACTTCAACCAGTGTAGATGAAGCGGAGGAGATACGTTAAAGAAGGATTTGCAAGCCTTGAGACAATTGAGACATGGATTGGGTATGTGTGCCATTCAGAGGGTGAATGGGCAAGACATGATATTTAAGTGCCGTTTAATGGGGTGTGGTAGTAGGTAACAGGTAACAGTTTTTTGTTGTTGTCAAGAACTGCAACACTGCTGGGTTTTTGACGCTCAACAGTTTCCTGTGTGTATCAAGAATGGTCCACCACCCAAAGGACATCCAGCCAACTTGACACAATCGTGGGAACCATTGGAGTCAACATGGGCCAGCATCCCTATTGAACACTTTCAACACCTTGTAGAGTCCATGCCCCAATGAATTGAGGCTTTTCTGGGGACAAAAAAGGGGTGGGGGGGTGACACTGACTATTAGGAAGGTGTCCTTAATGTTTTGTACCCTCAGTGTATGTTTGTGTGTGTATTTATTCCATGATTCTGTGGCATCTTGACTCCCTCAGTAATCTCACAGCTCTCCTGTGGCTGGATGGTAAGGAGAACTTTATGTTGAGGTGTGTACTGCAGCCAACCGTGTGGTGAAACAGGTTCTCCACAGTCCCCCTCCTTTCTCTTGTCACCCAGGACCAGGAGTGAGCCAGGCAGGCAGCATGGGGACAGCTGAGATGTAATTACCCAATCAGTGTTTGCAATCCCTATTAAACCACTATTAACAGTACTCTATTATTGAAATACCCCCCGCCGGACTCCTCTTAATTCATTAAATAAATTAGCACCAACTTCTTTAATAATTCACATAATGATGTCTGTGATTCTTTCCCCTCCCCTGAGCAGAACTCTGTGACAAAAGCCCAGGAACTGGAAAAGGCTAGGAGATGCTAAATGAGTACAGAGGCCAGTCAGTGATCAGATCAAACTGAATGATCACTTTCTTCAGGCGATAACATCATAACATGACAGTAGATTTGATCCACCTCTTACACATACACCAAGCCGACACATGGTCTCCGAACACACATTGTCATTTCTTCCCACTTCTGCCTACCGACTTGTCTCCAGTGTCCCTCTGATTGGTGTTGTATTACTGTGCTAATGAGGAAATCCTTGAGCAAGGCCGAGCAGAGAAACCAAAAGACAGATAAAGCGCCAAGCCATGCAGGCTGAGGAGAGGCATCTGGGATCTGGCTGCGTTACGTTGTCTCTGTGTTTCTTTAATTGACACATCTGCATCCCTGATGAAATATTTACTGCCCCTGGCCATGACGCGGCGACGATGAACACTGCGTTGCCAACGGTGATATCCACCGTGTGATGGTGTTATTGATGATATTTGGTTTGCTTACCAAAATCCAGTTTTGCATATTTCTGATCATCTTCCTGTTGGTTTATTATTGAGTCTGGTGACTACATATTCTCATTTATCATCATTCCACTCAACCCTTGGATGGGAATTCTACAATAAAGCACAACACCACACCATTGGATGAGTGACAAAGAGACAGGCAGGCCTAAAAGAAGTGACCAAATTAGGTATGCACTAAACTAATAAAAGTGGTGCTGGTTGAAAAGGTTTTTTTCAGGTGAACAATAGAGAAGAGCAGTCGCGGATATAGTCAATCATAAATCAACTCGGTTTAATACAAGTTTACAAACAGGGAGCACAGTATCCCACACAGGAGCAGAGAATAATGTCTAACTAGGCCCTTATATCCTAATTACACAGCAACAAATGCTCAGTAAACATCACCCCGAGAGGCCTTTAGGACGTCAAAACAACTTTGTCAGCTGCTACAGAATCACAGTGTTTCACAGAATACAGCAACAATCAGCGTCCTTGGACCTGCAGTCTGGTGTCAATCACACCATAATATACAGCGTCGAGTCTCGTAACCATCAACCCACACCTGGCATTATCAGAACACTGGCAAGCATGTTTATTAGAGAAAGAGAAAACACATCAATATGCTATGCATTGTGTTAATCTCTCTAAACTGAAAAATAACTTTACTCATTTGAAATATTCCCCATTACACTGGTTATCCATACAGTTAGAAAAGGAGGAGATGGAAGATGTTAGAAAAGGGAGGAGATTGAAAATGCCATTGATGTGTTCCTGTCGGCCCATGTGTACTGGACTATATCAGAGTGGATGTGTGTGTTTGTGTGGTGTATTTATTTTTTTAATCAGCGTTTTCAACCCTGTGTATTTCTGTTTCAAACATAGCTTTTGTGTATGTGTGTTTGTATGTGCAAGTGCATTTTACGTGTGTATTTAATGTGTGTGTGTATGTGTGTGTATTTGATCTCTGTGTGTGTGTGTGTGTATTTAATGTTTGTGTGTGTGCAGTGCTATCAGGCTGGGGGGTTGTGGTGGCTCTCAGCCATGTCAGGGAAAGCTTCGTCGGGGGTGGCAGCCGGGGAAAATGATGATGATGAAATTAAAATTCTGCGCCCGGCAGAAGGGGCTGCTGAGATTTCACTGGCGGCTGTGCGCATCGATCTGTTCCAGCATTTGACTTTCAACCATGACAAAACTGTGGGCAAATTAATTGTTCTCCAGGATATTAGGCATCAGAGTCCATTAATCCTCTCTGGAGCGCTACCCTGCATGAATACTGATCGCCTTTCCAGGCAGCAGCCTCATACTCCTCTCTCTCTCTCTCTCTCTCTCTCTCTCTCTCTCTCTCTCTCCTCTCTCTCTCTCTCTCTCTCTCTCACTCTCTCTCTCTCTCTCTCTCTCTCTCTCTCTCTCTCTCTCTCTCTCTCTCTCTCCTCTCTCTCTCTCTCTCTCTCTCTCTCTCTCTCTCTCTCTCTCTCTCTCTCTCTCTCTCTCTCTCTCTCTCTCTCTCTCTCTCTCTCTCTCTCTCTCTCTCTCTCTCTCTCTCTCTCTCTCTCTCTCACTCTCTCTCTCTCACTCCCTCTCTCTCTCTCACTCTCTCTCTCCCCATCTCCTATCTCTCTCCCCCTCTCTCTCTTCCCCTCTCTCATTCCAGCTATCTTTGTCTCTACTCTCCTTTCCTTCTTCCTCTGTCCCATTCCTGACTCTTTTCTCAGTCTATACTCAGTCTTCGCTCTGTCCCTTTAATTTACAATCTCTCATCACTCATTCTTTCCCTCTTTTATTTGCTTCTCATTTTCTTTCTCTGTAACTCTTTAGTTTCCTTCTCATCTCTAGAACTGGCAGCAGAAAACAGGTTTGGTGTTATCTAGCCTTGGAAACCTTTCACGCTCAAACAGACCACAGGAAAGAACAGGATTTCTAAAAAATACATGTTAAAAATACATGTATACATTAAATATGTTATACCTTAAAAAATATTACATATAGAGGCTTCCATACTGAATCTACCTTCTGTTGCCCAGATAAGATTATGTTGATGCACTGTATTAGTCAACGTGAGACTCAGACGGGCATTTCAAATAGAAATAGCCTCCAACACCAATTATGTAACATATTAGCACATTAGTCTGGGCTGGATCTAATTGGACCGCAACCCTGCACACCATGACAACAATCACCTAGACCCTATTTACATCGTAATTGATAGTCTGGCTCTTAAACAAGGCAGGGCATCAAAAAATGATAGAGCACAGAGGAGAGAGGCTGGCCCTTCCCTCTCTAACCTACATCGATCCCTTTCCCCCCCTCTAACATGGGTCATTTTCAGAGTTTTGGGACAAACATAGGATATTGACGTTTGCTGTGTTTTTGATAGATGGCAATAGCGCAAGCAATAGCGCAAGTTATCTGACGGTCAGACAGGCAGGGTCATGGGTCCAGACACAATATATTCAGGACCCTGCTTATTGACAAAGCATCTCAGGTATAGGCCATAGCCCATAATAAATATGTATATTTTACAGATTGGTATTTTCTTAGGCCGGGATTACAAATGAAAAGTTGTGTCTGTATTGTGGTTATCAGCCAAGTGAAAGATGCCATTATATCAATATGACGTCATCAAACAGTAATAACATTTACATTTAGGATTTACAATAACAAAACCCATATATAAGGTTTTGCTGGATAGAATGGGTGGTTTTTCATTGTGGTTATCTGGGTGAACAATCATTTGTTAATTATATGAACCAGTTAGTCAATGTCATACATGTTCTATAGCACACTGTGAGTGAGACAGACAGTAGCAACAGACAAAAGAAGGGTCAAATTAAGAGGAAAATATATTGGTAGGAAGATAAAGTGCAGAAAGGGGAAAAGAACAAGGGAAAGATAGAGCAGGGGGGCAAGGCACAGAGAGCGGTAGCGAGGGTCCCTATTGGGCACTTCCTGGTCCAGCCGCTCCTCTCCCTCTCCTCTCTCCTAGAGTTAATTAATTGGGCTGGGGAATCAGCGCTCTCATCTTAAATCTGCTCTCTAATTGAGCGGTCCTTTCTTTCAGAGCCAGCCAGCGCAGCGCGTGCCTTCCGCATGATTTGGAGCTAAACGCACTGTCACTTTATTACCCACCGCGTAACCCGTAAAGCACTATTACACCCATCCGATAGTCAGTACAATTAGCACTGTGCACCAGAGACACCTTTTTTCTACACCTCTTAATTCTGCCCCTCTTCTGTTGAATAAAATAAGATCAAATGAAAATGGCCACGTGTGCTCCCTCTCCGGCCTCTAGGTCACTAGGCTGCTCGTTAGAGCGCACACCTGTCACCAGCGTTACACGCATAATGACACTCACCTGGACTTCATCACCTCCTTGATTACCTGCCCTTTATATGTCACTCCCTTTGGTTTCTTCCCCAGTTGTCATTGTTGCTGTTTCATGTTGGCGCGCTGTTTGTTTCATGTTTTGTTCATTCACTAAGTGTATTTAATCCCTGAACTTGCTTCCCGACTCTCAGCGTACATCGTTACAGAAAAATAGGACTATTTGACTTTTATTTTAGTGTTCAGTGAAAATATCGTAATGATGAGGATGAGTTTGATAAGGATAAAGATCAATATTAAATCATTTTTACTTTTCTAAGTCAGGACACATGAACACCGCCCAACATGCCTACAGAATGACACCATTCTACATTCAGACTGCCTCACTGCCAGTCTGTCTCTCTCTTCTCCACAGTCTTAATCCACCTGGCAGTAGCAGCCTGCTGTGTGGAGTGTTTGTCCTTTCACATAGCTCTACACACATCTTTCTCCTCAGTTCAAACATGGAGAGGTCACCTCAGTTTCCTTTGGTCCAGAGGGACAGAAAGGAGATGCTCCAACACTTCATAGAGCTCTATTACTTAACTAAGCCATCTCTCTCTGGGGCTCAATGGGACTGGGAAGAAAATGCAGACAAAGGAAATCACTTTTAGTATTTAGTATTTAGTTAGGATCCCCATTTGCTGTTGCCAAGGCAGCAGTGACTCTTCCTGGGTTCCACACAGAGATAAAACAATACATCAAACAAAACATTGTGCGTTGTACAAATGTACATTGCTCCATTATTGCATGACATTATTACAATACTACATTTGACTAAGAATAGTATGTGGGTGTGTGTACAGTGTGCTTTAATTCTCAACCGTGGATGAATAGTTAAAATAGTTTACAAATGTTGTGGCCAATTTGGTAACACTTTACATTGAGTCACTCTCATCTGTGTAGTAATGTTGTTATTGTAGTAATAGCATTGTATGAACACATTGCTGCATGTGATGTAGTGTAGAGAGTTATGGTACACATAAAGAAATACAAAATACAAATGACATTATATGCAACATAGGAGGCTGGAATAATAACAAGTAAAAACATATTCCCTTATTTACTGGCTACCTAATCCTTCATTGGGGGATAGTTTGGCAATAGGTTTTGAATTTGAGGGTGAAGTTCTACATATGGCCTTGTAGAACAGTCCTTTAGATGTCAGTAAGTATGTGTGCTGAGATATTTCATATTTTGTTCTCTTGTTATTATCTTTCAGAAATATGCCCTTTTTATGGGATTATCCATTGAAACAGGGGCAGGGAAAACGTTATCGGGTGTTAGAGGCTTTAGGTCCTGGTTGTATGGGTTCATGTGTCTACCTTTCAGAGAGCCATGCCTTTCTCATGGCTAGCTTTCATGAACATGTCAGAGAGAGAAGAAGAGAAGAAGGTATATGTGTGTAAAAATGGTATCTGGTTCCAGTTAGAGGAACTTCCTGCCCACCCTTCTCTTGTTTCCATGGTGGCGAGCCTTCAAATACATGCGCACATTTGGAATGGAGCATAATGGCTTTGTGTGTGTGAGTGTGTGTGTGTGTGTGCAATGGTGTGTAAGCACGAGAGTGCATGTGTTTAAGTGTGCATATACAACGATCGTCTGGGACTGTCTCCGAATGAGCAAGTGATGTCATTGCACCTCTGGGGTTTTGGAGTTACCAGGAGCAGGTCATGAGGGGTCCAAATATTTTTTGATTCATTGCCTTTTTCCCTCCTCCCCACTTAAAGAGTACCCCTCCATAGGTTTCCCATACAACCGTCTAACCCCCCCCCCCCCCCTACCTGGACTGGATTGAAGATTTGTACTGTTTAAACCTAACCCAGTGGTGGATGGGCCAATAATAAAAAATAAACCATTTAAACCCCTATTTTCCCCTCAACATCGAGTGGGAAAACGGATGGCTGCCAAGAGTGAGAAACAGTCCCTGTCTCATTTGAACACAATGTACTTCTGTGTGCTCTAATTCAGTCTAATACATAGAGTAATTAGCTCTCTCTCTCTGTGTGCTCTAATTCAGTCTAATACATAGAGTAATTAGCTCTCTCTCTCTCTGTTTGCTCTAATTCAGTCTAATACATAGAGTAATTAGCTCTCTCTCTGTGTGCTCTAATTCAGTCTAATACATAGAGTAATTAGCTCTCTCTCTCTCTCTCTCTGTCTCTATGTGTGTGCTCTAATTCAGTCTAATACATATAGTAATTAGCTCTCTCTCTCTGTGTGCTCTTATTCAATCTAATACATATAGTAATTAGCTCTCTCTCTCTGTGTGCTCTAATTCAGTCTAATACATATAGTAATTAGCTCTCTCTCTCTGTGTGCTCCAATTCAATCTAATACATATAGTAATTAGCTCTCTCTCTCTGTGTGCTCCAATTCAATCTAATACATATAGTAATTAGCTCTCTCTCTCTGTGTGCTCCAATTCAATCTAATACATAAAGTAATTAGCTTTCTCTCTCTCTGTGTGCTCCAATTCAGTATAATACATAAAGTAATTAGCTCTCTCTCTCTGTGTGCTCCAATTCAATCTAATACATATAGTAATTAGCTTTCTCTCTCTCTGTGTGCTCCAATTCAATCTAATACATATAGTAATTAGCTTTCTCTCTCTCTGTGTGCTCTAATTCATTCTAATACATATAGTAATTAGCTCTCTCTCTCTGTGTGCTCTAATTCAGTCTAGTACATATAGTAATTAGCTTTCTCTCTCTCTGTGTGCTCCAATTCAATCTAATACATATAGTAATTAGCTTTCTCTCTCTCTGTGTGCTCAAATTCAATCTAATACATATAGTAATTAGCTTTCTCTCTATCTGTGTGCTCCAATTCAATCTAATACATATAGTAATTAGCTTTCTCTCTCTCTGTGTGCTCCAAATCAATCTAATACATATAGTAATTAGCTTTCTCTCTCTGTGTGTGCTCTAATTCAGTCTAATACATAGAGTAATTAGCTCTCTCTCTCTCTCTCTCTCTCTGTGTGCTCCAATTCAATCTAATACATATAGTAATTAGCTTTGTCTCTCTCTGTGTGCTCTTATTCAGTCTAATACATAGAGTAATTAGCTTTCTCTCTCTCTGTGTGCTCCAATTCAATCTAATACATATAGTAATTAGCTCTCTCTCTCTCTGTGTGCTCTAATTCAGTCTAATACATAGAGTAATTAGCTTTCTCTCTCTCTGTGTGCTCTAATTCAGTCTTATACATAGAGTAATTAGCTTTCTCTCTCTCTGTGTGCGCTACAATTTTTCTCAGGAACAGCGACAGATGACAATTTTATTAACATCTATTTGCATGTATAAGTATGCACTCAGATGCTAATGCAATCAACTATTACAGTCTCCATAAAAACAACAACAATAATAAAATCAGCTTTTGGATTTCAGAACGTAATTTATTTTTAGCATGTAGAGTTTTCCTAGCATGCCTAGAAAAACTTGAATCATACTACCGTGGAAATGATCAACCAGTATAGTAATAGTTAGTTATAATAATAATATTACTGTACAAGGGAAAACATTCCTTACACAAATAAATGCATGCTGCACATGTCTCCAACACACACAGTGTTCTGAGTGTACACATAACCTATCCTCAAGTGTACATAAATGTATGAAATGTTTCACAAACATTATAAAACTTACAGTATGTCTGGAAAACCCATCAAAATGTTTTTATTGTTTATGACTACGACATCTAAAGAAATGCAAACATTTTCTCATCGGTGCATAAACACGAACATGGAGACACAGATCTCCAAACTGCTGCACTGGACAAAGTGCACAAAGACGGGGGTACCCAACAACATCACCCAGTGACCAACTCGCCAATCCACATGCTCTATAGATGTGGTGTGGAATGGATGTGTGTGTGTGTGCGTGCGTGTGTGCATGTCTCCATGTGTTTTTTTTCTGTGAGACTGTGCAGGGAGGGTGTACATGGTTGTTGGGACTAGTGTTGGGGGAGGGTGGGCCTTATCCCCTGCTCCACCCCAGACCTTCTGCATTCCACAACAGCACCTGGACCTTGGGCTTCCAATCCCTCTCCCTGCCTCCCCCTTTCTGCCTACCTCTCTCTCTCCCTGCCTCCCCCTTTCTCCCTACCTCTCTCTCTCCCTGCCTCCCTCCTTTCTCCCTACCTCTCTCTCTCCCTGCCTCCCTCCTTTCCCCCTACCTCTATCTCTCTCTGCCTCCCTCCTTTCTGCCTACATCTCTCCATATCTCCCTACCCCTCCCTCTCCCTGCCTCCCTCCTTTCTGCCTACCTCTCTCTCTCCCTGCCTCCCTCTCTCCCTAACACTCTTTCTCCCTGCCTCCCCCCTTTCTGCCTACCTCTCTCCATATCTCCCTACCTCTCTCTCACCCTGCCTCCCTCTTTCTGCCTACCACTCTCCATATCTCCCTACCACTCTCTCTCCCTGCCTCCTCCTTTCTGCCTATCTCTCTCCATATCTCCCTACCTCTCTCTCTCCCTGCCTCCCCCTTTCTGCCTACCTCTCTCCATATCTCCCTACCCCTCTCTCTCCCTGCCTCCCTCCTTTCTGCCTACCTCTCTCCATATCTCCCTACCTCTCTCTCTCCCTGCCTCCCCCTTTCTGCCTACCTCTCTCCATATCTCCCTACCTCTCTCTCTCCCTGCCTCCCCCTTTCTGCCTACCTCTCTCCATATCTCCCTACCTCTCTCTCTCCCTGCCTCCCCCTTTCTACCTACCTCTCTCCATATCTCCCTACCTCTCTCTCTCCCTGCCTCCCCCTTTCTGCCTACCTCTCTCCATATCTCCCTACCTCTCTCTCTCCCTGCCTCCCCCTTTCTGCCTACCTCTCTCCATATCTCCCTACCTCTCCCTCTCCCTGCCTCCCTCTCTCCCTTGCCTACTTCAGGGCTTGTCAGATGGGCGGCCCCAGGGTTCCAGGGTCCCAGCTGTGTAAATGTTTTCAGTTGCTGTGTGACTGGATCTGGGTCCTTCTTTTTGATCAGAAGCCAAGATAAGCCCGGTCTCGGTTGTTCTTGGCAGCTGCCGGGGACGAAAGAATATCAGCATGACTTAAAAAATATGACGGTTTGTAATTTGGACAACAGAGTGAAAACTGAGCTGCCGGTACAGTTTGTGATCATCTAATTACGCTACCCTCCCTACTCTCCTCCACAATTACCCCCAAATCCTGTAACCACTCCTTTTATTCTCATCCAGGAATGATGCTGGAAAGCTGCTTTGACCCCCGAGAATGATTTTTGGGGTAGGCGTACCCTCTTAGAAAACAAGTGCTATCTCGTACCTAAAAAGGTTATTTGGCTTCTCCGTAGGAGAACTCTTCTAAGAACCCTTTTGGTTCCAGGTAGAACCCTTTCCACAGAGGGTTCTACATGGAACCCAAAAGGATTCTACCCGGAACCTAAAAGGGTTCTCCTGTGGGACAGCTCAAGAACCCTTTTGGAACGCTTTGTTCTAAGAGTGTAATGGCTTTAAGCCCTGATCTTTTTCTTCTTGTGTTTCATCCTGTTCCTTCATGGGTGCTCCATTCTGCCTCTAGTCCTTTGCTTTAACCTTTATTTATGTATTTTGTATCTCTATTTAACTAGGCAAGTCAGTTAATAAGAACAAATTCTTATTTTCAATGATGGCCTAGGAACAGTGGATTAACTGCCTTGTTCAGGGGCAGAATGACAGTTTTTTTTCACCTTGTCAGCTTGGGGATTCAATCTTGCAACCTTTCGGTTACTAGTCCAATGCCCCGACCACAAGTCTACCTGCCGCCCCAGCCAGGGACTAATTGCCAAGGACTAATTGCTTTTGAACATTCAAAGTGTTCTGTCTCACCATTCCACTCAGGTTAAGGCCCTGTTACACCCAGTCAAACCTAGGCCCCTACTAAGCACAGTTACAGAGATGGATGGAGGGAGCTGGAGGAATGATGACTTGAAATTGAGCAACTTTAAGGAACAAAATGTACTATGCTTACAGTAATATACAATTAGGCCTATATAATATATAGAAGTCCTACTTTACAGGACATGAAGTGAAAACTTTTCTAACACTATCTAGCATTAGAAGCCATTGACGATACCATTGCTAGGATGTTAAAGTATGTGTCTAGCATGTGGATTCCTATGTGCATGTGTGTTCGTATGTTCGCCAGTCTGTATGTGCCAGTATCATTGGGTGGTATTTCTCCCACACAAGTTGAGATGAAGTACTAGGCAAATCCCTAAGCTCAAGGCTCAAGCATAGATGTGTCAAATATTTAACAAATGAATGAGT
This sequence comes from Oncorhynchus masou masou, assembly GCF_036934945.1. Classification (NCBI taxonomy): domain Eukaryota; kingdom Metazoa; phylum Chordata; class Actinopteri; order Salmoniformes; family Salmonidae; genus Oncorhynchus; species Oncorhynchus masou. The sequence goes on along the minus strand of NC_088212.1, from coordinate 30,352,083 downwards.
TTTTAATCTGGGGCTCGGGGGACCTGAACGTCATGATAAGGATTTGTGTTGTTTTCCCTTCTCTAGCATAATTTCTCTGGAGTGCATGTGCCGATTTTGCCGTCTTTGTTCGGAAACCCTACTGAGATCTGAAATGGAGTCACAGATTCGGAAAAAAGACTGGCAGACGTCTGAAAAGCCAGAGAAAGCAAACGCTGCCAGGAACACTGGTCCCATTGTGTGTCTCTCTCTCTGTTCATCCACTCTGCCTCTAATTGGACTAATTGAAAACTTAAAAGGCAAGATTAGTTTTCTCTTTCTTTCTAATTAAACCGTTGTTTTGCTTCTTATTCAATAATGTCTTTGCAAAGACAGGGTGCCCATCGCCTATGCAGTGACTGAAACGTAAGCCATTAAGGCCTGGATGAAGGACTACCAATGTTGGAGCAACTCTAATCAGTGGCCTATTGAAAATCTACCTCAGCAAGGAAGATATGACATTGGGCTTACACAAAGTTGCAGATTTAAATGTTTGAAAATGTTTCGTCAAAAAATAAAAAATATTTGATTAGTTTAATCTCTGTTAGTCACTGAAGCTAATTTGAAGATAAGATATGGTACCAGACGTAATTTTACGTCTGACATTTTCACTAATACAGGAACACAGTGTAATTTCCTGTAGGTAAGCCATGGTGACCACAAGGTCGCAATATGACAATCCGCAAGGCTAACCCCTGATCTCAGTGAGATGTGAAAGATAACCGTTAGCGGTTGGGGCGGCATGCAGGATGCCCTCCTCAGGGCCCAGATAAGTTACGAAGTGTGGACAGTGTGCTATAGTTCTAACCTCCCTTCCCTTCCCCACCACAACAACAACTACAACTTCAGCCCATAAAGCTGACACTGTTCTGAGTGTCCTCATTACACTATAAAGCTGTGATGTCACATGCCTCTAAGGTTAAAGGAAGGAGAGAAAGAAGCGGAAAAAGAGAGGGGTGAAGAGAGAGAGAGGAGGGTGGAGAGAGGGGGATAGAGAGAGGAGGGAGGCAAGAGAGTCCTCAGTTACAGATACAGTAAACAAATTAAATCAGAATTTATTTTGATTGGCTGGCTGCACTGAGCGTGATCTGGCGTCTAGTCGAAGTGTCAGCCAGGGGACCTTTACACGGGTACGCAATCCCTCTCAGTCCTTAATGAGGCAATGGAAAAATATACAAGCTAGCACATCAACAGATACACCCAGCAAATACTGTGTAAATAAGCCAATACGAGGTGCAAATGGACCATTTTCTAATGCTGCACTAAACTGTTAGTTTTCTCTGTGCCTGTAGTACACCACAAATTTAGAGGGGTGTGTGTATGTGTGTGTATGTATGTATATGTGTGTGTGTGTGTGTGTGTGTGTGTGTGTGTGTGTGTGTGTGTGTGTGTGTGTGTGTGTGTGTGTGTGTGTGTGTGTGTGTGTGTGTGTGTGTGTGTGTGTGTGTGTGTGTGTGTGTGTGTGTGTGTGTGTGTGTAAACGAGCGGAGGCTGCCACAGACATCAGCTCTGCATTTGCATATTCACGGCTCAATTTGCACTTGGGTATGCAAATATATGCAAACATCGTTTCAGAACATTTCAAAAATAGAACGACGCTGTGCCTCTTAATATGCAGCCACACAGGGAAAGAAGAAGTGAAGAAATTAATGAGAAAAATCGAATGGACATAGTGGTTAACGCCGGAATATCTGATTTAACTGTGTGAGTAGTTGCATGTACTGTAATCTTCAAGTAAAGTTAAACGCCCACACCAGTAGAAATTCCCTTTTTCGAGCTCGAACACGATGGCCAGAGCTTACCTATGATGTTGCAAAACGATGTACTTACCTATGATGTTGCAAAACGATGTACTTCAATAAGACACCTTTCTTTTTCTTTTTCTTCTTTACCAGAAAATTATTATAATCCATTGGATAATTTGTGAAGTTTCACTTATTTTTGAGCAAGTCTGCATTGAAAAAAAATGAGCATTTTATAAATGGTAAAATTGCTTGATATAATTGCATAAAGAAATAAACACTTCCCCCGTCACCACAAGATGAATGGTTTTGACCACTAACGTTTTAGGCAACAACAAGCAATTAAATGGGCCAGTGCCCCAGGTGTGCAGGGTTTGCTCATCTTCGACCATTCCATTGATCCAAATGCAAAACGAATTTGCTCATTGCTTCAACACATGCTCCAAACCGTTCAATGGTTAGGGTATCCATATTACCGGAGCTTATATTCTTTCTATTTCTATGGCGGATACCCAACCGCAATTTAGATAATGCTTTGATAAACAGTCATGTGACAAAGTAAGAACAAATCCTTATTTACAGTGACAGCCGAGGAACAGTGGGTTAACTGCCTTGTTCAGGAGCAGAACGACAGATATTTACCTTGTCAGCTCGATGATTCGATCTAGCAACCTTTTGGTTACTGGCCCAACCACTAGGCTACCTGCCACTTCAACACTATTGACTGATAAAGGTAACCTAATTTAACAAATTACACTGAAAGATTATACTTTGCATTTATTCATCAAAAATCAACAGAATTGCAATTCCGTAGTGCGGGAAAAATAAGTACCTTTTGGCTGAAATAATTTCAGGTAGCTATTTCTTGTAACTGTCTATCAATCTCTTACGTCGACTGGGGGGAGTTTTTGCCCAATCTTCCTTACAGCACTGCTTCAACTGTGCCATGTTCGAAGGCTTTCTTGCATGCACGACCCGCGTCAAGTCCCCCCACAGCATTTCGACAGGATTGAGATCTGGGCTTTGACTCTGACATTCCATAACCTTCCATTTCTTATTTTTGCACCATTCTGTTGTAGCTTTGCTTGTGTGTTTTGATTCATTGTCCTGTTGCAAGATCTATTCGGTTAAGTTTGGACTTTTTGACAAATGGCCTCACATTGTCCTCAAGAATTTTCTTGCACAGTATGGAATTCATGGTTGACTCAATGATGTCAAGTTGTCCAGGCCCTGAGGCAGCAAAGCAGCCACAAACCAGAATTCTACCGCCTCCATGTTTACTGTTGGTATGAGGTTCTTCTGTTCAAAGGCAGTGTTTTGTTTTTGCCAAACACAGCGTCTGGCATTGCGGCCAATCAACTCATGCACTTCGACAATGATTGTCGCATGAGAGAAATGTAGATCCTTCGTGTTACCCTGGGTTTTTTAGAGACTTCTATGACATCTTTTGATCAGCTCTAGGGTTGAATTTGGTGGGACGACCTGTCCTTGGTAGATTGCCAGTGGCCTGGTTTTCTTTCTATTTGTAGATGACCATTGAACAGTGGAATGATTTACTTCAAATTGCTTTGAACTTAACCTGTCTATATAGGATCCCACAGTTAACAATACATGTCAGAGCAAAAACCAAGCCATTATTTCGAAGGAATTGTCCGTAGAGCTCCGAGACAGGATTGTGTTGAGGCACAGATCCGGTGAAGGGTACCAAAAAATGTCTGCAGCATTGAAGGTCCCCAAGAGCACAGTGGCCTCCATCATTCTTAAATGGAAGAAGTTTTGAACCACCAAGACTCTTCCTAAAGATGACCGCCTGGCCAAACTGAGCAATAGGGGGAGAAGGGCCTTGGTCAGGGAGGTGAACAAGAACCTGATGGTCATTCTGACAGAGCTCCAGAGTTCCTCTGTGGAAATGGGAGAACATTCCAGAAGGACAACCATCTCTGCAGAACTCCACCCATCAAATGGCACCTAAAGACTCTCAGACCATGAGAAACAAGATTCTCTGGTCTGAATGCCAAGTGTCATGTCTGGAGGAAACCTGGCACCATCCCTACAGTGAAGCAGGGTGGTGGCAGCATCATGCTGCGGGATGTTTTTCAGTGGCATGGACTGGGAGACTAGTCAGGATCGAAGGAATGATGAATGGAGCAAAGTACAGAGACATCCTTGATGAAAACCTGCTCCAGAGCACTCAGGACCTCAGACTGGGGTGAAGGTTCACCTTCCAACAGGACAACGACCCTAAGCACACAGCCAAGACAACGCACGAGTGGCTTTGGGAAAAGTCTCTGAATGTCCTTGAGTGGCCCAGCCAGAGCCTGGACTTGAACCCGATCTAACATCTCTGGAGAACCCTTACAATAGCGGTGCAACGATGCTCACCATCCAACCCGAGGGAGCTAAAAATGAAGAATGTGAGAAACTACCCAAATACAGGTGTGCCAAGTTTGTAGTATCACACCCAAAAAGACTTGAGGCTGTAATTGCTGCCAAAGGTGCTTCAAAAAGGTACTGAGTAAAGGGTCTGAATAATTATGTAAATATCATATTTGTGCAAACATTTAAAAAAAACTGTTTTGTTTTGTCATTATGGGGTATTGTGTGTAGATTGATGAGGAACAAAATATTTTTTAAATCAATTTTAGAACAAGGCTATAACGTAACAAAATGTGGAAAAAGTCAAGGAGTCTGAATACTCTCCGAATGCACTGTATTTGGTGACATGAACATATTTAGTAGTTTTATCTATTTTTCTGAAATGTTTTCTCCCCTTTCTCCTCTGAAGAGCCTCCACTGCTCTATACCTACGTAGAGGATGTTGTAGCTTGACCCCAACATTGTTGGAGATATTCCTCTCAAGTCAAGAGGTTCTGGTGATGTCTCTTTCAGACAGCCTTAGTTTTGATTGGCTGGAAAAACCACAATGTTCATAATAACTTAATCAAGCTGTTGCTGTATTTAGGAGTTAGACAGTATGCTGTATGTACACTAGAAAACTGCTATAGTGCCTCCTCTGCATCACAATACAAGTGTGTGAATAAACAAAGCTATTGTATGGCTCCATTCAGTCCAGTCTGTCTAATTGTGCTTTTTCTTTTTGCGACATTCTGTTGTAGCTTTGCTTGTGTGCTTTGATTCATTGTCCTGTTGCAAGATCTATTCGGTTAAGTGATAATTCTGGTGATTCTGGATTCGTTCCCTATAACTAAGACTGATTGTTTCATTATAAATCCCTTCTATTCATTACCATGTGCTTCTTAATCTAAATACTCTGCCTCCCATGCCAACCACACCATCCCAATCCATGCCAGTCACCAGTCGCCAGCCCTTCTCCCAAACCCTTCTCACCTCTAACCCATGCCCAGCTGTTGTCCACCCTGAGAATGGGGGAAAATCTGCCTTGACAAAGGGGATGAATGGAAGGGGAAAGTTCAGCTAAATCTACTTTTCCTTAAATCCTATTCATGTGCTGGGCACCAGGCAGTAAGGAAGGGTAGGGTAGGTAATCTGCTCCCCTGGCAATGGGGCCATGTGGGGCCTACTGGAGCTTTATCTCTCCTCCCTGTGTTTCTCAGGATAAACAGCTCCACATGTAGCCCTAATCCCCCCTCTTTAGCTCTACTTCACTTTCCTTCATTTTCTTTCCTATCTCTCTCCTTCTCTCCTTTATTTCTCTCTCCTTTTTCTGTGAATGACCACACGGTGAATGGCTGCAGGACTTGGACCCCTGGTCTATCTTTCTTTCTTTCTCTCTCTCTCACTCTTTCTGTCTGCCCCGCTCTCTCAATTCTAGGGGGAAACATATGTTTACATTGCCAAAGCAATGGATAAACAAAAGTGAAATCAACAATAAAAAGTGAACAGTAAATATTACACTGACACAAGTTACAAAATAATAGAGACATTTCAAATGTCATATTGTGCCTTTATACAGTGTTGTAACGATGTGCAAATAGTTAAAGGGGAAATAAATACACATAAATATGGGTTGTATTTACAAGGGTGTTTGTTCTTCATTGCTTGCAAATCCTGCTGCTGTGATTGCACACTGTGGTATTTCACCCAATAGATATGGGAGTTGATCAACATTAGATTGTTTTTGAATCTTTGTGGATCTATGTAATCTGAAGGAAATCTGTGTCCAATGTGGTCATACATTGGGCAGCAGGTTAGGAAGTGCAACTCAGTTTCCACCTCATTGTTTGGTCAGTGTGCACATAGCCTGTATTCTCTTGAGAGCCAGGTCTGCCTATGATGACCTTTCTCAATAGCAAGGCTATGCTCACTGAGTCTGTACATAGTCAAAGCTTTCCTTAATTTTGGGCCAGTCACAGTGGTCAGGTATTCTGCCACTGTGTACTCTCTGTTTAGGGCCAAATAGCATTTTAGTTTGCTCAGATTTTTGTTAATTCTTTCCAATGTGTCAAGTAATTATCTTTTTGTTTTCTCATGATTCGGGTTGGGTCTAATTGTGTTGTTGTCCTGGGACTCTGTGGGGTCTGTTTGTGTTTGTGAACAGAGGCCCAGAACCAGCTTGCTTAAGGGACTCTTCTCCAGGTTCATCTCTCTGTAGGTGATGGCTTTGTTATGGAAGGTTTGGAAATCGTTTCCTTTTAGGTGGTTGTAGAATTTGACAGCTCTTTTCTGGATTTTGATCATTAGCAGGTATCGGTCTAATTCTGCTCTGCATGCATTTTTTGTGTTTTACGTTTGTACACAGAGGATATTTTTTGAATGCGGAGCCTCAATTTGGTGTGTGAATTCTTGGTTGGTGACCAGACCCCAGACCTCACAACCATGAAGGGCAATGGGTTCTATAACTGATTCAAGTATTTTTAGCCAGATCCTAATTTGTATGTCAAATTTCATGTTCTTTTTGATGGCATAGAAGGCCCTTCTTGCCTTGTCTCTCAGGTCGTTCACAGCTCTGTGGAAGTTACCTGAGGCGCTGATGTTTAGGCCGAGGTATGCATCATTTTTGGTGTGCTCTACGGCAACGTTGTCTAGATGGAATTTGTATTTGTGCTCCTGGCAACTGGACGTTTTTTGGAACACAGTTATTTTTGTTTTACTGAGATTTACTGTCAGGGGCCAGGTCTGACAGAATCTGTGCAGAATATCTAGGTGCTGCTGTAGGCCCTCCTTGGTTGGGGACAGAAGCACCAGATCATCAGCAAACAGTAGACATTTGACAGATTCTAGTAGGGTGAGGTTGGGTGCTGCAGACTGTTCTAGTGCCCTTGCCAATTTGTTGATATATATGTTGAAGAGGGTGGGGCTTAAGCTGCATCCCTGTTTCATCCCACGGCCCAATGGAAAGAACTGTGTTTTTTTGTGCCAATTTCTCTCTCTCTCTCTCTCTTTCCTCCCACCCTGGAGAGACTTGTTAAAAGCTTCACCATGGCCTGTGCTGGGTCCTGTTTTGTAAAATGTGTTAATTTTATGACACCAAACCCGGCAGTAAAAGCAAAGCCTCAGCTAATTAGCGTGTGGTGTGAGGTGAGTGGCGAAGAGCGGGCGTGCCACTGCTAGATGTGCCTTAATCATTGTTTACTAGGGAGCTCAGCAGGGTCTTTGGCTCCTGCCTTCCTTCTCTCTCCCGTCCTCTTCTCTTCTCTCTTCACTTCTCTTCTCTTCTCACCTTATAGCCGTAATTTCTATTGCCTTTTCTTGTTCTCTCCTTCTCATACTGCTCATGAGCTAATCAAAGCTGGGAAAAGATTACAGAAAGGTCTTGATGATCAGCTGATAAACTCCAAATATAATATCAGGATTTAGTAGTACAGGTAAACATATGATGAATAATACTGACATTTGCATTTCCGAACATGAGCAATAAATGCACCAGAAAATTGCATACAACTACATTCTCTACAACAGCTCTATAATATCACTACTGAATTATCTTTTTCATACAAGGCTATTTTCTTTCATTTGCCAGATTGTCCCTTGATGGTTTAGCTCTTCATAAGTGGCTACAAGCGTAATTTGGCTTTGTTGGGGTGGAAGAAAGGGGGTGTCCAACTGGAGAGAAGTATGTGCATTAGCATTCAACGAGAGAGGGGGAGAAAAGGAGGTTGTGGATCAGAAAGTGGCCACTGCCTCTTTAAGATGGGTTTAAGTGATCAAAATTTCATGCAAGGCTGCTATTGGTGGTATAATGTTGCGCTTTAAGAGAGTTGACTAATGGTTGCCATGTGTGGACAGGGTTTTGGAGGGGGATTTTGGGCTGGGGGCCTGAGTGTATGGAGAGACGTTGAAGCAGACTTCTGAGGTCTGGGCTGGGGAGGAGAGTTTGGAAAGCCGAGAAGGAGAGGAGAGGAGAGAAGTCTCACGGAGGGGCTCAGAAAAGGCCAGCCATATGAGATTACATACCTAAGAAATGTGCTCGTCGGGAAGGTTTGTGTATTTTGGGAAGCGCTCCAAATTTTCCACAGACAGCTTTTCATTTTTAGGGTTATCTCACTCGCTCCCCCCTCTCCCTCTCCCCGTCGTTTGGACTAATTGCGTGGCATAGCACCCGCTGAGTCAATACGAGAACGTCTCCTGCTTTCCTTTTTTCTCCCTTCACCTCTCTCTCCAAACATTCGCTGATAGTGTGTGTATTTTTTGAATGCAAAGGATAACATGTCAGTATATTTTTCAATTACATGCGTTCAGGACTCTTTTGTAGGTTTAATTTAAAAGGGGGGATGATTTGAATCAGAAAGAGCCAAAGTTTCCAGTTTGTGGCTGACAGACGAGCCATGCAGTAGCTACAGGTATATCCTCTAAACACACACTCCAGTGGAACCTCAAGAAAAGTAAGCACAAGAAATATAGATGTTTGGATAAACTTCTGTACAGGTTCATTGTGGATCATTAAAGTAATTGTGACATTAATTTATTTGCACGTACACCATTTCTCTATGGTATGCTTGAAATCTACATTCAGGCACAGAGACACGGAATACCTCCATTGGGACACGTGTAGGTATGTGGATGATCGTGTTTGTCCACTTCAATTTACAAAATTACCATCTTTGCTGAAGATATGTATTTGAAGGGAAACACTTGTTTATGTTGTTGTCATAGTACTTAGTAATAAGAGTTATGGGAAATCCAAATAACACCATTCTTGTCTGTTGAACAGGCTTGGGCCATATTTGAGGACAAATAAATAAACTGAAGTAAAAAATAAATATTAATAACACAATAAATTAACAATAACAAGGCTATTGTTACATGGAGTGGAACAGGGGAAACCAAGAGCAGACTCAGACGAGCAGACTGGGATAAAGTAACAAAGGTATTTATTGAAACACAAGGGGGAGATCAGGCATGTGGCTGGAAATCAGGTGTGGAGGCTGAGGCTGGAGAGAGAGGGGTTGAGACAGGGTAAGCAGGTCTGGAGGGGAATCCAAGGGAGTAGTAGAGTGGGGAATCCAGGACGGAGTAGCAGGATGATGAGACGTGGGACTGGAGACAGGGACCAGAGTCAGAGCGGAACTGTAGCGGAGAGGAAAACATTGTCAAGCAAGGAAAACAGGCACATCAGGATAACAGGATCTGAATAGTAGCAAACGGCTAGAAACGTAGACTGAGCAGAGATTACAATCTGGCAGCGTAGAAGTGGCAAGGCTGAGTATTAGTAGAGGTATTGATTATGGAACAGGTTGCAGCTGGTGGGGATCTGCTCTGACTCCAGCGCATCTGTCTCCGCCCCCACACAATCACACACACACACACACGCGCACACGCACACATGCACACACACACAAAGAGGGAAAGAGCACTGGGGGAGGCGGCAGGTCAAGGCGACACAGGATGAGCAGTAGAGGGCGTTGCAGGAGCAGATGTGACAGCTACATACAGTGAGGGTATCGGTTGAGGTAATTCATGTAATATGTACTTGTACTGTAGGAAGAGGTAAAGTGACTATGCATAGAATAAACAGAGAGTAGCAGCAGCGTAAAAAAAGGGAGGGGGGGTCAGTGCAACTAGCAGTCTTATGGCTTGGAGGTAGAAGCTGTCAAGGATCCTTTTGGACCTATACGTGGCTCCCCGGTACTGCTTGCCATGCGGTAGCAGAGAGAACAGTCTATGACTTGGGTTGCTGGAGTCTATGACAATGTTAAGGCCCTCCTCTGACACCGCCTGGTATAGAGGTCCTGGATGGCAGGAAGCTTGGCCCCAGTGATGTACTAAGCTGTACTCACTACACTCTGTTTTGCCTTGAGGTCAGATGCCAAGCAGGTGCCATACCAGGCAGTGATGTAACCAGTCAGGATGCTCTCCATGGTGCAGCTGTAGAACCTTAGGAGGATTTGAGGACCCACGCCAAATCTTTTCAGTCTCCTGAGAGCGAACAGGAGTTGTCAAGCCCTCTTCACGACTGGCTTGGTGTTAGTTTGTTGGTGATGTGGACACCATAGAACTTGAAGTTCTCGACCTGCTCCACTACAGCCAGGTCGATATGAATGGGGGCGTGTTTCCCCCTCCTTTTCCTGTAGTCCACGATCAGCTCCTTTGTCTTGGTCATGTTGAGGGAGAGGCTGTTGTCCTGACACCACACTTCCAGGTCTGTAACCTCCTCCCTATAGACTGTCTTATAGTTGTCGGTGATCAGGCATACCACCGTGGTGTCATCGGTCCTTAGCTTAGTGATGAGCTTTGAGGTTACTATGTTGTTGAACACTGAACTGTAGTCAATGAACAGCATTCTCACTTAGGTGTTCCTTTTGTCCAGGTGTGAAAGGACAGTGTGAAGTGCAATAGAGATTGTGTAATCTGTGGATCTGTTGGGGCGGTACGCTAATTGGAGTGGTTCAAGGGTTTCTGGGTTGAAGATGTTGATGTGAGCCACAACCAGCATTTCAAAGCACTTCATGGCTACAGACGTGAGTGCTACGAGTCGGTATTCATTTAGGCAGGTTACCTTGGTGTTCTTGGGCACAGGGATTATGGTGGTCTGCTTAACTTTTTATGGCTGCAATCCTGCTACCGGGATCGATATGACAACTACCAGTGAAGATAGAGGGCGCCAAATTCAAACCACAGAAATCTCATAATTACAATTCCTCAAACATACATGTGTTTTATATCATTTTAAAGTTAATCTTGTTGTTAATCCCACCAAAGTGTTCGATTTCAAATAGGCTTTTCAGCGAAAGCACCACAATCGATTATGTTAGGTCTCCACCAAATCACAATAAGCATAGCCATTTTCCAGCGAAATATAGTCACAAAAAGCAGAAATAGAGATAAAATGAATCACTAACCTTGCATTATCTTCATCAGATGACACTCATAGGACTTCATGTTACACAATACATGCATGTTTTGTTTGATAAAGTTCATATTTATATCAAAAACTCTGAGTTTACATTGGCGTATTACATTCACTAGTTCCAAAACCATCAAGTGATTTTGCATAGCCACATCGTTTCAACAGAAATACTCATCATAAATGTAGATGATAATACAAGTTATACATATGGCATTATAGATATACCTCTCCTTAATGCAACCGCTGTGTCAGATTTTTTTTAAACATTACGGAAAAAGCAATCCATGCAATAATTTGAGACAGAGCTTAGAACAATAGCCAAATTAGCCGCCATGTTGGAGTCAACAGAAACCAGAAAATACATGATAAATGTTTCCTTACCTTTGATGAACTTCATCAGAATGCAATCCCAGGTCCACAATAAATGCTTGATTTGTTCGAAAATGTCCGTTATTTATGTCCAATTAGCTACTTTGGTTAGCGCGTTTGGTAAACAATTCCAAAGTCACACAGCGCGTCCACTATAACGTGACAAAATGTCCAAAAGTTCTGTAACAGTCAGTAGAAACATGTCAAACGGTGTACTGAATCAATCTTTAGAATGTTGTTTACATACATCTTGAATAATGTTCCAACCGGAGAATTAAAATGACTTCAGATGACCGGTGGAACGCAGGTCCTTCCCCTGTGAACGCGCATGGTGAAAGTATGGTCAACTCGTGGCAGTGGTGATTATTTCCTGTCTCATTCGACTCCCCTTCACATTAGTCATCAGACAAAGTTCTATTGACTGTTGACATCTAGTGGAGGGCGTAGGAAGTGAAAACTCATCCATATCTCGCTGTAATTTCAATGAGAGATTGGTTGAAAATCTGCCACTCCCAGAAAAAATCCAAACAGGAAGTGGAATTTCTCAACTATATGAGTTATGTTATACTCACAGACATATTTCAAACAGTTTTAAAAACTTCAGAGTGTTTTCTATCCAATACTAATAATAATATGCAAATATTAGCAACTATGACTGAGGAGCACCTTTCATCCAAGCTACTCAATACTGCCCCTGCAGCCATAAGAAGTTAAACATGTAGGTATGACAGACTCGGTCAGGGACAGGCTGAAAATGTCAGTTAAGACACTTGCCAGTTGGTCAGCACATGCTCTGAGTAGACGTCCTGGTATTCCGTATGGACCTGCGGCCTTGTGAATGTTGACCTGTTTAAAGGTCCTACTCACATCGGCTACGGAGAGCGTGATCACACAGTCGTCCAGAACAGCTGGTGCTTTGCCTGCTTCAGTGTTGCTTGTCTCGAAGCGCTCATAAAAGTAATTTAGCTCATCTGGTAGGCTTTCTGTCACTGGGCAGCTCGCAGCTTGGCTTCTCTTTGTAGTCCGTAAATGTTTGCAAGCCCTGCCACATCCGAGGAGCATCATAGCTGATGTATTAGGATTCAATCTTAGTCCTGTATTGGCACTTTGCCTGTTTGATGGTTTGTCGAAGGGCGTAGCGGGATTTCTTATAAGCATCCAGGTTATTGGGCTCCCGAGTGGCGCAGTGGTCTAAGACACTGCATATCAGTGCTAGAGGCATCACTACAGACCCTGGTTTGATTCCAGACTGTATCATAACTGGCTGTGATTGGGAGTCCCCATAGGCTGGCCCACATTTGGCCCAGTGTCGTTACGGATTGGCTGAGGTAGGCCATCATTATAAATAATAATTTATTCTTAACTGACTTGCATAGTTTAATAAAGGTTAAATAACAAATGTGTTCATTTAAAATTGTCCCGCTCCTTGAAAGTGGCAGCTCTACCCTTTAGCTCAGTGAGGATGTTGTCTGTTATCCATGGCTTCTGGTTGGAGTATGTACGTATGGTCACTGTGGGGATGACGTCATCAATGCACTTACTGATGAAGCTTGTGACTGATGTGTTATACTCCTCAATGCCATCGGATTAATCCCGGAACATATTCCAGTCTGTGCTAGGAAAAGAGTCCTGTAGTTTAGCTTTTGCATCATTTGACCACTTCCGTATTGAGCGAGTCACTGGTACTTCCTTCTCGGTCTGCAAGAAACACCTTTCTGTTTACATGTACTGGTAGGCCTAAAGTGTACCACTACCAGCCATGTTTGAAAGGGCTTATGTTAAAAATACACCATTTCATAAACTATTGTAGTAATAATAATAATCATCATCTTTTTCACTCTATACTTCTTATTAGCAAAACACACATTCCCATACTTAAATATGTCAATTAATAGGATTTTAATAATGAGAAAGGCACCAATATCAACAAAAGTCAAATCTAAGTGTTTACTTGATGTACAGTATACCTTCAATTTTTCAGATATTCCAATGAGCTCGTGACTTTACGAATTTTAACAGCTTGTAGCTGAAATATGTTGCTGAGGAGTTAATTAAATCTGTCTTCCATTTCAAGACAGTGGAATTAGGTAAATGCATGCATACGGATTAGTTACTCCTCCTCTGTCACTGATTTATAAGACCACACTTCAGAGAAACAGCCTTCAGATGCTAGATTCTGAACAAACTCTCCTTCACCAATGAGTATTTGTGAAAAATGCTTCTCTTGCTATTTGCATTTTTTATAAATAAATATAGTGGCTAGAATTGACCTATAGAAAAAAACATTGACTGAATTTAATTAATAAGGAATATTAGTCATGTTGGTAACAGGGTTACCAATACAGCTTGCCCTCAAAGAAGAGTTGGAGCAAACAGCCTATAACACAGCTTGGCTGTGGCTGTCTGGCTGGCCTGTCTCTGTCCCCCTCTCTCACATAGATACTTATCAGCTTTTAAAGGATTCCACTGGCCCCTATCTTCCATCAACAGTACCTTACGACTCACGCTGCCTTGGCACTACAAATCTAATTACTTTTATCCTTAGCTAATACTGGGTGCTGCTACCTCCTGTCAGGGCCCACGGCACAAACAATTTGCCTTCTTACACCTTCCATATCAAGGGCTCAGGTAGGATTGTCAGAGACTTTTGAATTAGAGACAGGCTGCCCTGCCACTGTCTGTGCTCACACCGCTATTGTGAAGAGGTCATCTGACTCTGTTAACTTCAGGGTGCTGAGAACATTAAATATGCACACTAGTTCACTATGCAGATCAGCTATGTGAGTGCTCTTAGGGGGACTTTGGTTATTCTGCAGTTGCATTTACCATCTAGGGCAGTAGTAATGGGACAACAGTCCCGCCAACACACACACTCACGGCATCACCCGTTGTGTGTCAGGGCTTGTTGTGTTCTCTGGGTCTGACTCCGCCTGCCTGACCCACATGACCCCTGTGCATTCCTCTCCGGGGTGATTGGCAGCCCATGCTAATACTCTACAACTATGACTGGCAGCCAGAGCCACTATGTGCCCTGCCCACAAAGCCCCTAACCCCTCCCCGTCAATAGACGCTGAGCCCGCTGCATTGTCTGGATATATTGACCTTTCACCTCTCCAAACTTAGCGCTTCACAGGAACCAACCACCTCAGAACTTTTAGCAGATCTATATTGGAATGTTAGACACGTAGGCATGCTTTCTCTGTTTAGCTCCCTCTCTCGCCCTCTCCCTATCTCTCCGTATCTCTCTCCCTTACTATCTCTCTGTCTGTCTCCTTCTCCCTCTGGCACTCCCAGCTGCGAAAGCAACATAGCAGGATATTTTTTTTCTTCTCCAGCCCAGTAGACAATATGTTATTAGCATAAATTTGGTTCTGTTTTCCCTCCGTCTTTGCAATGTCACAGTCAGATATATTTGCTTTAAGGGTGAAGGGTAAACAGCTTTAGGTGTTATCTGTGGGTTAGCTTAACTAGTCGGCACGAGAAGGCCTAAGGGCAGGCAGCAAACACACTCCTGATCCATCTGGGTCACATCTCAGAGGGAAGACAGCCAGGACCCCAGCCAACCTGTGCTCTCCATAATATAACACACACACAAATATATCCAAGTCAATGATGGGAAGAACAAGTGATCACATGCAGAGGTGGCAAGAAGATGACAACAATAATGATGACAACATCACACCAATGCACTCGGCCACACTGTGTTGCTATACCCAACATTGTAATGCATGTGATCATTTTGGCTAAATAGTGAGTTTCCTGCGGTTGCACTATTATTACTGTGCTTAATGCTTATAAGGTTCATCTTAATATGACATGGTGAAACCTTATTTGAAATGACTTGCAATGGTGCTATAACATAAAGGATAAAGCCCTGAATGCTGATTGGCTGACAGCCGTGGTATATCAGACCATATACCACGGGTATGAAAAAACATTTATTTTTACTGCTATAATAATGTTGGTAACCAGTTTATAATAGCAATACGCCTCCTCAGGGGTTTGTGGTATATGGCCAATATGCCACGGCTAAGGGCTGTATCTGGGCACACTGCGTTGCGTCATGCATAAGAACAGCCCTTAGCTGTGGTATATTGGCCATGTACCACACCACCTCAGGCCTCATTGCTTAAATATAGCACACTGACATAGTGAGTGGAATGTCTGTAGAATGCTAATAGATCTCACCACAGAGCTGTCGTACAGCCCTGCTCTGCACTTTATTGGCAATGGGCATATTCCCTAATGATTTCCATCCACTGCAAGACCGTTCCTCTTCCCCTCCCTCTCTATTCTCTTATTCCTTTTGTTCATTTGACTTTTGTTCTTTCTCTTTCTATTTTATTCTTTTCTTTAATTACTGTTCCCACCCATTGAGGTTCCCACTCTCTGCGGCCCCCCATGTCCCATGAGAAGCAGGGAGACGCGACCATGTGGCTTCACTGACAATGGCATGAATGGCCGGCGTGGTAGGGCCACCTCTCTGAGGAACAGAACAGGAGGAGGAGGAGAGGAAGAGAAAGGGGGCTGGGAAAGATGAGCACAAGAGAGCTCTGGATCAACCCTTACCTCTCTATTCTATACAGCCCGGGAGGAATTCTCACTTCCATGGGTGGTTTTAGGGGAAAGAGAACAAGAGAGTGGGAAATGCATGAGGACACAAGAGTGAGATAGAGAGAGAAAGAGAAAGAGCAATTATGAAGCCATTAGACAACTAGATACGTTATCAATATTACCATTGAAATATGCTTGCGTGCCTCAAAGCCTGTTCCAGGTGAACTCAGCAGGCAGTTATTTCACTTGACCGGTGATCAATTGGTTGCTGGTGTGCAAATGCATGCTGGGTAGACAGGATATGATGTCAGTGATCATGAGTGTGTTAGCAGCAGACAGTCCTGATCCTACCTTCGGAAATGTTCTGACATCCACTTGATGGTATTACCATCTCATTAAATGGACTTACTGTATCTCCTGTACGCAGATATGAATATGCTTATAGACATCTGCCCCTGATGAAAAGTCAGATATGAATATGCTTATAGACATCTACCCCTGGTGAAAAGTCTGATATGAATATGCTTATAGACATCTACCCCTGGTGAAAAGTCAGATATGAATATGCTTATAGACATCTACCCCTGGTGAAAAGTCTGATATGAATATGCTTATAGACATCTACCCCTGGTGAAAAGTCAGATATGAATATGCTTATAGACATCTACCCCTGGTGAAAAGTCTGATATGAATATGCTTATAGACATCTACCCCTGATGAAAAGTCTGATATGAATATGCTTATAGACATCTACCCCTGGTGAAAAGTCAGATATGAATATGCTTATAGACATCTACCCCTGGTGAAAAGTCTGATATGAATATGCTTATAGACATCTACCCCTGGTGAAAAGTCTGATATGAATATGCTTATAGACATCTACCCCTGATGAAAAGTCAGATATGAATATGCTTATAGACATCTACCCCTGATGAAAAGTCTGATATGAATATGCTTATAGACATCTACCGCTGATGAAAAGTCTGATATGAATATGCTTATAGACATCTACCGCTGATGAAAAGTCTGATATGAATATGCTTATAGACATCTACCCCTGATGAAAAGTCAGATATGAATATGCTTATAGACATCTACCCCTGATGAAAAGTCAGATATGAATATGCTTATAGACATCTACCCCTGGTGAAAAGTCAGATATGAATATGCTTATAGACATCTACCCCTGATGAAAAGTCAGATATGAATATGCTTATAGACATCTACCCCTGGTGAAAAGTCTGATATGAATATGCTTATAGACATCTACCCCTGATGAAAAGTCAGATATGAATATGCTTATAGACATCTACCCCTGATGAAAAGTCTGATATGAATATGCTTATAGACATCTACCCCTGATGAAAAGTCTGATATGAATATGCTTATAGACATCTACCCCTGGTGAAAAGTCTGATATGAATATGCTTATAGACATCTACCCCTGATGAAAAGTCTGATATGAATATGCTTATAGACATCTACCCCTGATGAAAAGTCTGATATGAATATGATTATAGACATCTACCCCTGGTGAAAAGTCAGATATGAATATGCTTATAGACATCTACCCCTGGTGAAAAGTCAGATATGAATATGATTATAGACATCTACCGCTGATGAAAAGTCTGATATGAATATGCTTATAGACATCTACCCCTGATGAAAAGTCAGATATGAATATGCATTATAGAAAAGTCATCTACCTACCCCTGATGAAAAGTCAGATATGAATATGCTTATAGACATCTACCGCTGATGAAAAGTCTGATATGAATATGATTATAGACATCTACCGCTGATGAAAAGTCAGATATGAATATGCTTATAGACATCTACCGCTGATGAAAAGTCTGATATGAATATGCTTATAGACATCTACCCCTGGTGAAAAGTCTGATATGAATATGCTTATAGACATCTACCGCTGATGAAAAGTCTGATATGAATATGCTTATAGACATCTACCCCTGGTGAAAAGTCAGATATGAATATGCTTATAGACATCTACCCCTGGTGAAAAGTCAGATATGAATATGCTTATAGACATCTACCCCTGGTGAAAAGTCAGATATGAATATGCTTATAGACATCTACCGCTGATGAAAAGTCAGATATGAATATGCTTATAGACATCTACCCCTGATGAAAAGTCAGATATGAATATGCTTATAGACATCTACCGCTGATGAAAAGTCTGATATGAATATGCTTATAGACATCTACCCCTGGTGAAAAGTCTGATATGAATATGCTTATAGACATCTACCCCTGATGAAAAGTCAGATATGAATATGATTATAGACATCTACCTCTGATGAAAAGTCTGATATGAATATGCTTATAGACATCTACCGCTGATGAAAAGTCTGATATGAATATGCTTATAGACATCTACCCCTGATGAAAAGTCTGATGAAGATGATGACGGTGAAGATGATGATGACAATGATGGTTTTAGATGTTGGTGGTGGTGATGATGATGAAGATAGTGGTGGTAACGTGTGTTCTGGTTGCAGTGTAAGAAGCACAGCCTCGTGGATTTACTTCCACCTCAATCTGTGATGAGCCTCGGCAGCCTACGAGTGTCACATCAGGAGACCACATGCTGTGAGCCACATCCACAGTGAGTGTCAGTCTGATGCTGTCACACACACACACACACACACACACACACACACACACACACACACACACACACACACACACACACACACACACACACACACACACACACACACACACACACACACACACACACACACACACACACACTTGAAGTCTACAAGCTTCAAGCTGACAAGTTAATGTTGTCTTTTAGCAATGTCAATGTCATGAAATGAGATTCCCTGGATATTGTGTCAAATCGGGATTGAAATTTAGTTCATGAAAATCTGTTAAGAATGTAATAATTCAAATATCAGGCTGAACAGAAGAGAAACTGGTTAAATTACTCCTCCACACACACACCCACACACATGTTCCTGCCTCGCTGCCAGCTAGTCCATGTTTATTCCACACACATCTCCACCAGATAATTTTTGTTTTAATAGAATCGCTTAAAAAATTAATTACAGTCGCTTTTTCTCTCCCTTTACGCCTCTGTCTCCCTCTCTCTCTCTTTCTGTCGTTCCCCTGCGTCGGAGGAGATACAGGCGGTAATAAAAAGGTGTTTATTGGACGATTTTCTGGAGGCCCGTTGGTTATTAACATGTAAATTAAATCATCACAGCTGTTCTATTTTCAATCAGATGGAGTTTGAGGGAGGCGGGGCCGAGATGAGGACCCGGGTGCACTGATTTTATTACACACACCTTCATTAGGAGCCCTGCAGCCCCCACCACCACCACAACCACCACCACTACCCCTACCACCACCACCCCTACCCCTACCACCCCCACCTCCACCCACCACCACCACCACCCCTACCCCTACCACCCCCACCTCCACCCACCACCACCCCTACCCCTACCACCACCACCCCTACCCCTTCCACCCCCACCTCCACCCACCACCACCCCTACCCCTACCACCTCCAACCACCACCAGCCCTACCCCTACCACCACCACCCCTACCCCTACCACCCCCACCTCCACCCACCACCACCCCTACCCCTACCACCTCCAACCACCACCACCCCTACCCCTACCACCCCCACCTCCACCCACCACCACCCCTACCCCTACCACCCCCACCTCCACCCACCACCACCCCTACCCCTACCACCACCACCCCCACCTCCACCCACCACCACCACCCCCACCTCCACCCACCACCACCCCTATCCCTACCACCACCACCTCCACCACCACCCCCACCTCCACCCACCACCACCCCTACCCCTACCACCACCACCACCCCCACCTCCACCCACCACCTCCACCCACCACCTCCACCACCCCCCCACCCTCACCTCCACCCACCACCACCACAACCACCACCCCCACCTCCACCCACCACCACCCCTATCCCTACCACCACCCCCACCTCCACCCCCATTTTCTGGGCTACATCTCGTCCCACTAACAGCCTGATGGAGTGCTGTGGACATTGAAACATAGCATCCACATTCTCCTTGCCCAATAGATTATCCAGATAGTTCTGCTGAGCGAGCGGCCACCCTGTCCTCCGGAGCTCTTAACACCACATAAAAAGACATACTCTCTGAAACAATGAAGCCTCTACAATGGATCCTTAAAAGCCCTGCGTGTAATGTTGAAGTGGCATGGGCCCAGACCCCTACAGGCAACTAGAGACAGCCAGAAGAACCAGATGAGGGGCTGTAACTCACAGAATTTGTCAGGAAACACACCAGATAACGGACTTTGCCAATGATAATTTGTCTAATGCATGTGTATGTTTTAAAGGCCTTGGGAACGGCCACTGTCATAAATGAAGTGCATCTAAAAGCATGGGGCAGTGAGACCGAGGCTATGATGAGATATTGATAGGCCCCAGTAGAAAGGTTCATTTTATCCACAGAATGTGGTAATGGGTTCTCTTTGACAATGGCCTGTGGGGACTGCGGTGAGCAAGTTAACTCATTGACACACAAATTGCACATTTTCAACTATTTCATTATCATCGGTGCCATCAGTGACATTTTTCAATGAGGGGAAAGAGGATGGTCTTATTTCCCTTGCATTTTGCTTAAGACCTGAATGGATATAGATGTTTTATATATTTTTATAGGAAGAAACCCCTTGGTGTCTATATAGCACACCGCTAGGCCAGTTCTGCGATGAGAGTGTATAGAAAGCAAAATTAATAGAGACATATATGTATAATTTTTTATTACCGGCAACATTACTGTAACATGGTAAAAAAAGGATATTGTTATCAACTTAGTTCACCTCATATGCCGGGAAATGGTTTCAAGAATAGCCTTGATAGCATTTAGCACTTCATGCTCAGTCAAAGACTGGTTTTTATGAAAGGATTAATTAATAGTCTTGGTCTACTGTGTAGTAGAAACCTGGCTGAGGGTTGGATATGTCTGTTACAGGTAAAGTTTGCCTACCTGGTTAGAGAGCTGAGGAGAGGAGTGAGTATGGCAGGCAGGAGGCAGTATGGCTAGAGAGATAATGGATTGACCTCTAGTCTGCCTGCGCACGGTGCACAGCGTGGCTGCATTATAACACAGCCAGTGTGAATACAAGAAAATAAGGGTTCTTTTTGGCATTACATTGAAATGCTGCAGGAACCTGCCCCTGAGGGGAGAGAGTTGAGCAGTGAAGGAGATACAAGGAGGGCAGGGAGAGGGGAAAAGAGAGGGGAAGGAAGCTAGAGACATAAGAGGAACGTGAAAGGGTAAGGATGGGAGTAGTGAGAGCTTGGATGTAGGAAAGGACTGTTGCAGGACTGTAGATCTTGTTGAAGGACTGTAGATCTTGTTGAAGGACTGTAGATCTTGTTGAAAGACTGTAGATCTTGTTGAAGGACTGTAGATCTTGTTGAAGGACTGTAGATCTTGTTGAAGGACTGTAGATCTTGTTGAAGGACTGTAGATCTTGTTGAAGGACTGTAGATCTTGTTGAAGGACTGTAGATCTTGTTGAAGGACTGTAGATCTTGTTGAAGGACTGTAGATCTTGTTGAAGGACTGTAGATCTTGTTGAAGGACTGTAGATCTTGTTGCAGGACTGTAGATCTGTAGGGGGTCATGGTTTTTTCACAAGGAGAAAGGTGAAAATGAAAAGACGGTCAGGGTTGAAACACATTGTATTGTTGAAAGTAAAATATATATCTGAGACCGGGAAATGTATGGAGGAATTCTGACAGTGGAATTGATGATTGAACAAGAAGTGGGAAAAATGAAACCTCTCAAAGTGACATCATACCTTCTCGTTTTACAGGTTTAATACAGAAAATCCATTAAATAATGATTGAAAAGTCAAATATGCTACATTACATTCCAAAGCAAAATACAAAAATATGATTCAAAGGTTGTTAATTATTCAATTATTCAGTTACTCATACATTCCAATTAATACACAAATTTGATTCAAACTTAGTTATGTTATGTCTGGGAACTCTGAGGTGCAATGAACAATTTCTGTATTTCAAAATTAAGCTGTAGCACAAAGGCCTGAGTTGTTACTTTTCACTCCTACTCACAAAAGAGACAAGGTAACACAAGCTAAAACTCAGAGTATGATAGGGACCCAAACATAGGCTACTGGTGCCGCTGCTGCCTACACTCAAAAACAATGTGCCAAACCCCACACAGGCACATCATCTGCATAACATGCTAATTCATCTGGTTAAATTAGCATATATATTTGAATCAGGATTTAGAAGCTTTAAAACCCATTTGATTATTTCCACTTTAACTCCTGCCTCTGATCACTGTGAAAAATGAGAGGTGATTTTGTATGTTTAATATTAATACACTATGCTAATTGCGGCTAATACTGATATGCAGATTTGCTTAATTAGTAAATGGGTTTTACTCCACTTTGCAACGGTTTGGCTCAGTGAGTCAAGTGTGTTGTTTTAGTTTATGGTGCGACATCAAAGAGGCTTGTGGGACCTCTCGTCTTCCAATCAAAATACAGGATGCACTTTAGTTAATTTTGCCAATATGTTTAGAATAATTCTACCAACTCAAAAACATCCTTGTCTTCTTCATCATCATACTCATCATCCTCATCATCATCATCATTCTCCTCATATTGAAAGAATAGCTCATTAGCAACAGGTTCAGATGTAATCATTGCCACAATATGGCGCTTAACCCTGTTATCCACAAGGCTTAGACAGTTCTATGCCAGCTTTATTAGAAGTTAGAAGATAAGGCTATTTTTATTGAATATATCAACTAGTTAACCAGTGGAGTTTATTGGACGAGTCCTTGTTTTACGACTTAATCTCTTTCTTTCTCTTTTGGTCACTGAACCCCAGCCACTATAGGTCACATTGCTTTATTGTTGTAGCACACAAAAAAAATCAATAGCAGTAGTTGTAGTGAAATGTTATTGCGACCCTGCTCCATATTGATCTACAGGGGATGTCCATGTTCCTCTCCCTATCCTGTCTCTGTCTGGAAACATGCACACGCCACAGAGCAAACATGCCCACTTGATCCAAAGGTAATGGTCTGTCGCCCTCTCTTCTCTCATACAATATAACAGCATTGTCAGTGTATTAATAGGAAGATCAGAAATTGTGTTATTGGCTGGCTTACCGATATCCTTGAAAATGTTTGTGAGATTTATCACTGCTTATAGCTTATATACATTTGTGCATGAGAGAGAGAGAGAGAGAGAGAGAGAGAGAGAGAGAGCAAACACTTAAGGCAACTTTTTTTAATTTCACTTTTTTTACTCTCGCCAATTAAATTTACCCTCTTTCTGCAAAATTGCAGCTCTCAACCATTATTTTTCTCTCTTTTTGTCCTATCTAGATAGCATTTACCGGGTTAGTTAGCCTACAGCTATTGTGCATATGTACATGTGATAATGTCAACCAGCTATTTATAGTTTCCTCCTTTCCTCACCCCCCTCCCCCTTCCGTTCTCTTCATCTCCCTCTCTCTCTCTCTCTCTCTCTCTCTCTTTTCCTCTCTCTATCTTCTCTTCTCTCTCTCCTCTTTTCTCTCTTCTCTTTCCCCTCTCTCTCCTCTCTTTCCTCTCTTCTCTCTCTCTCTCTCTCTCTCTCTCTCTCTCTCTCTCTCTCTCTCTCTCTCTCTCTCTCTCTCTCTCTCTCTCTCTCTATCTCTCTCTCTGTACATAAAATTCAATGAAGGTGATGAGAGAGTGCCTCAGTTGCCAGTTGTAAATCCCCAAGTTAACGCCCTCTCCTTCCTAACACAACCACCTCCCTGAACCCTCACCCCCCCGCCATGAAAACTAGGGTTCACTAAAGACCCCTCCACCACAGCCCCTCATCTCCTGTGTCACATGCAACATTGATTGTCTGCTATACTACATTTATTAAGGAGTGATAACTTGTAATAATTGGATGTTAAATTAAAGAGCTCTCTCCTAGTTCTTGCCGTCTCAATTGTAAGTGTCATTGGGTGGCAGTTATGATGATGTACGAGGGGTTGTGTTTTGCACAGTGGAGCCTGACCCTGATGAGTAAAGCTCCTTTTGGCTGCCTGGCGTCTCTCCATGCCTCAGCCCTCGCCTTAATACACTCTGATTGGAATATTAAAAGGACTGAAGGGTGGCAGAGAAGGAGAGGAGCAGAAGGGGGAGGGATAAGGAGGGGAGGAGAGGTGTGGCTGGAGATTGTAAGACAGAGAGTGTGAGAGAAGAAGGAACTAGTTACATATTCTGTGTATGTGTGTGATTGGTAATGCCTGTGTGTGTGTCCTGGAGAGACAAACAAGTGGAGGTGTGTGCATCATACAAGGAGATGTATCTCTCTTTGCTTGCCAATACAGACATTACAATCTGGTTCCCCTCAGAGTGACAGTCCTTCCCTTTATTATGTGGACATGAGTTCAAAGGTACCTCTTATATGACAGACACCTTCTCTTCTCTCTCTTTCTGTCCACTTTAACCACCATCATACAGTAAAACATTCCACACCATTGCTTTACAAGAGAACAGATTTTGAAGTTGGTATTTGCATTGTATTTACAATGTGTAACACCTTGGGAAATACTCATGTTATTGATTTTATTTTAGTAACCCAATTGCAGGTGAAAAGCATTTCCCCATTCATCAGGGTGTGTGGTGAACTGGGCACTGTGTGACAGGGGCTGTGTGTATCAGTGGATGGAGGAGCGATCTTAACCTCACCCTGCAGCAGACAGTTATGACACCCAGCAGGAGAGAGAGGAAAACAGAGACCGAGACAGAGACGGAGAGGGCTGGGAACTGACTGACGAGAGGAAGAGAGAATCGACAGCAGCTCTATATCCAGTCCTACTGGGCGAAGCTCTATGGTGAAGAGTAAGCAGGCAAAACAGTATAGCATACACACACACATTCACATCATATGTGCTGAAAAGGATATTATATGTAACAATCAACAACTTATACGGAACAGTACACAAGCGAGACAACTATCCGCCGTGATTATTGATACAAGCCAATCAGAAACACTTGCATGGCAGGAGACCACATGTGCTCTTTAACGCTCACACATGCAGGCTAAGGCGATACATAAATAAACACATTTAGAAACACACACACATTCTCATAGACAAATCTAGCATACACACAGATAAATATACTCTGCACCAGACACATAAACATACCAATGCAAACATCCTGGGACACATCCATAAGGGCTGTGGCTCCTTTAGAATAAGCAAACACAGGCAGAAATGGATAACAGATAGTGTGCTGACTGTCCCCTGTGACAGGGGAGAGAGGGGCAGAGCCTAGAGACACACAGATCTGGCCCTTAGTAAACAAACACACACACACTATACTAAGCTAAGCTATCCTCAGAAGGCTAATACATCATTAAATTACCATATTCAATAGGCTCATCTCCCTCTACTCATTAGTAGATAAATGATATGCCTATATTCAAAGCACTAGAGTGTGTGTTTGCCTGAGCTCCACAGGATGACTTCTCCATCCTCCATTTTTTTCGTCCTCCTCCTCTTCCCCTTCTTCCTCTTCCTCCTCCTCCTCCTCCTCTTCCCCAGTGCTGTCTGAGTGTGGCAGCAGTGTGTGGAGCTCCCTGTTGATATGGAGCTGGCGCTGTGTGCTGACAGTGGGGGAGAGATGCCAGCGCTGGCGATTAGCATTAGCTTCCAGGGGGCGCCGCAATGGCTGCTGGGAGATTCCATCAGAGGCACAAACCTGTCGCTTCGCTATAATGTGACAGCCCCCTGTGGCACAGCACAGCACAGTAAGAAGACTCCCAAGTGAGCCTCAGCATCTGCCAGCTGGAGAAGGTAAATTATACACTTATTGTTGTTATCTTTATCATATTCAGCATCGTTGTTATCATCATATTGTTGTTATGATCATCAGTGATTGTCAGTTATCATACTTATCGACCTGGTTCGTTTTGTTTAGCCAAGAAAAATCACCCCCTTACATGTATCAGAAAGAACTTCAATGAAACCTTAGCAGGAAGGGCATAAAGATCCTCCATGTAAAAGCTGGCATTTAACTAAGTTAACTAAAAATGCGTGCTCATCAGCTGTTGTTTGATCATTGATGACAGACAATCTGACCTAAGGTTCCTATCTGTCTGTGTCCAAATGCACTCCTCACTGACAGGAGGAGCGGTGGAGCTTTTCCTAGGGTTAAGATGCTCCTGGTCAGTCTGATATGACGTTCACGTCTGGATGCTCTGACCACTGCCTCTCACTGCCAGTCAGCCTTCCAGTCCTGTGGTCATCCAGAGCTTCAAACTACTCTTCCTCATCCTCTTCCTCCTTCCAGCCTGTCAACTCTGTGAAGAGCCTTGTCTTAAACCAACTCTGTGGGTTGGTTTGTTCAACACTGGCTAGCCAGTGGCTATACCAACCCTGTGGCAGTGTGTGGTAATACAACTGCAGCTGGTCAGTTTGGATCAGGTTACTCCCAGGACTGCGGGAGATCAACACAACCGACAGTGATTAACCAGTAGGAGGCTCCCTCTTCTATGGACAAAGTTCAACCCAATGCTATAACAGTGAGGTCAAGAGAGGATTTCTACCAGTATGTGATTACTGGCTATATGTGATTACTGTTTCCATATGAGTTTAGCAAACATGCACAGAATATACGTATACGAATAAATAGCATGGATGACATAATACACTGATACTGTGTCACCTTCTATTCTGTTTGATATGTGTCTTAAGGGTTGAGGTTCACCCTGCTTTCTTCTCCGGTTCCCCTCCGGGCATCCTCCTCATCTGGGGCGCGGGCCTTTGGTTATTTCTTTGTTTTTTTTTCATTATGCCTCTCCTCTCTCTCCCTTGCTTTTCTCCAAGTGTGTTGTAATGCTATGATCACCAGTGTGAAGGAATATACACAGGGGCTTGTCTGTCTGGAAAAATAAGCTGGTAGGCATCTGAGGGACGGCGGTGGGGTTTAAAAAAACGGTTTATTGTTTTATTCATGATGCTTTATTAGTTTGTTATTCCACTCCTCAGATGGTTCCCTGTTATATTTCTTGCGCGGGTCCCTCTGGTTTGTGTACCTCTCTTGGTGTTTTGATTGATCATCCGTATAATAAGGTTAGTAGGATTATACTGAGGACCTTTTGAAGTAGATGCACGTGGCATGGATCACGGATGGCCTGGGCATTGTTCTTAACTCTGATGACTAGGGGCAGGGTCCGGATAGTCAGTACCTATGCCAGTACCCTTATAAGTCATTTATCTTTCAGTTGAAAATGATCACTGTTTATTAGTCCACTCATCTTTCACTCTCTTCATGATTTATGTCAACATAATAACGATATATACGCTTTTTGCAGCTTCTTGCGGCTCCAAAACTAGTAATAGTAGAAACTAAAGAAAAGTTACCTTTTAATCCATTTCCTACTAATGTGACTTCCACCTGGAGCTCCATGTAAAATCACATACACACACATCACCCCACACTACACCACACATCACCTCACCTCACCTCACCCCTCACCTCACACACACACACACACACACACACACACACACACACACACACACACACACACACACACACACACACACACACACACACACACACACACACACACACACACACACACACACACACACACACACACACACCACCCACCTGTCCGCATCACAT
This sequence comes from Oncorhynchus masou masou, assembly GCF_036934945.1. Taxonomy (NCBI): domain Eukaryota; kingdom Metazoa; phylum Chordata; class Actinopteri; order Salmoniformes; family Salmonidae; genus Oncorhynchus; species Oncorhynchus masou. The sequence goes on along the minus strand of NC_088212.1, from coordinate 30,324,434 downwards.
CACATACCGCACCACACTAAACAGCAACCCATACCAAGCTCCACCCTGCACCACACTAAAACAACGTTCTATTATGACAGACCCCTCAACTTTCTCAGAGTAAAAAACGTGGCTTTTTAAAACATTTATGACTGATTAGCTGAGAACTTATCTCCTTTAAAGCCTTTCATGTATAAATCATGTGTATTTTGATTTGAAGCGGCCGCTTCTGCGTTTTTGATGAGTCGCTCGACTCTAATCAATTAGTAATTGGAGCGCAGCTTTTAAATAATGCATTTATTAGGCCTTGTGATGTGTTTAATGGCAGCCCCTCGCCGTGCAAATACGTCTGAGGTACCCTAATGAGTGTTTTATGGGCCGGCCCAGTGAGAATGGCACATTTCACTCTGTTGCGTCGCAGAGCAGACTTGTTTACACTGAACGGAGCATCTAGAAAACCAATGTGGTTTAAAGTTTCTACAAATTGTTGTTGTTGGGGTTATTATCTTGGCCTAAATAGGCACTCTCGAAAGAGATGGTGTTTTTGTCACCATCTTGTTATCTGCATAATGACACTCATGACAGACGTTCTGTATCTCCTTGTCAATACACTTGAAAGTGACCCTAACATGGTTGCATCTGGATCCTATTATAATAGCTTAGTGTCTGTTCTTTGAATCGTGCTTCCATGTTTAATTTGTGAGGCAATCATTACCAAATTTTCACACCTCACAAACTCCATGCGAGATGAGTGTTCACCATGTTACAGAAAACCACCTGTGACGAAAATCACCCTGTTACAGTAGACAAACCACTTGTCTGGGCTGTTCAGGCCAAGGTAGATTTCACTGGCTGCTAGGAGCTCCATCCATCATCGTCAGCATTGCTACGTTTGTGGTCTGTCAGCAGTGTGTGTGTGCTTGCATGTGTGTGTGCATGTTCAATTGTGTATGTGTATTTGTTGCATACACAGATTAGCAGATGTCAGAGCAGGTGCAGCGAAATGCTTGTGTATCTAATAGCTCCAGCAGTAAATGTCCAACAGTACAAGAATAATACACAAATAATCACAAGAAAATAAAAGAAGAAGAAACAATATTGTAATATTGTGTGTGCGTAAAATCCTGTGTGTGTGTGTGTGTGTGTGTGTGTGTGTGTGTGTGTGTGTGTGTGTGTGTGTGTGTGTGTGTGTGTGTGTGTACGTGCATGTCACTCCCTCCCTGCCTGCATGAGGACTTGTCAAGTAAATGTTCATCCCCTCTATGGGTATGACTAGTGGATTGATTAGACATTTAAACTACACCGTTGTTATTTTGAGATTAGAATCACATGGCAGGGTGTGTTGAAGTCAGTGTGAGAGTGCATGTATGTGCATGTGTGTGAGCGTGTGTGTGTTTAGTATATTCTGGGAGTCGTATATCATATAATCATCCTATAGAAAACATTGTAAACCCAGTTCAAAATCAAACGGCACTCTAATTTTATACTAACTGTACTAACGTTACAGTAATTCTCTGCTCCAGTCAGGTGGACCTCAATGGATAGCTGAATAGAGGAGGAATTACAGTAATTCCTGCGAAAATGCGTGGTATCATGAGTGTGCAGCTTCGCTTAAAACTGCAAAAAAATGCTCTGCCCATGGCAACGTATAGAATTGAAAGAAACCTTTTTGGAAGACTTTCTACTAGATGTTGGAACATTGCTGCGTGGACTTGCTTCCATTCAGCCACAAGAGCATTAGTGAGGTGTGACATGGATGTTGGGCGATTAGGCCTGGTTCAAATTAATTCCAAAGGTGGAGGTGAGGTGGAGGTCAGGGCTTTGCACAGGACAGTCAAGTTCTTCCACTCTGATCTCGACAAACTATTTCTGCATGGAACTCTTTTCGTGCATGGGGGCATTGTCATGCTGAAACAGGAACGGGTCCTCCCCAAACTGTTTCCACAAAGTTGGAAGCACAGAATCGTCTAGAATGTCATTGTATGCCGCAACGTTAAGATTTCCCTCACTGAAACTAAGGGGCCTAACCTGAACTATGAAAAACAGCCCCAGACCATTATTCCTCCTCCACCAAACGTTACAGTTGGCACTATGTGTTTGGGCAGGTAGCGTTCTCCTGGCATCTGCCAAACCCAGACTCCAGAGAATGCATTTCCACTGCTCCAGAATCCAATGGCGGCGAGCTTTACACCATACTAGCCAACGCCTGGCATTGCACATGGTGATCTTAGGCTTGTGTGCTGCTCGGCCATGGGAACCCATTTCATGAAGCTCCCGACGAACAGTTATTCTGCTGACGTTGCTTCCAGAGGCAGTTTGGAACTTGGTAGCAAGTGTTTCATCCTAGGACAGATGATTTTTACGTGCTACTTTCTTTAGCACTTGACGGTCCCGATTGGGAGCTTGTATGGCCTACCACTTCACGGCTGAGCCATTGTTGCTCCTAGACGTTTCCACTTCACAAGTACATTTAACCGGGGCAGCTCTAGCAGGGCAGAATTCTGACAAACTCATTTGTTGGAATGGTGGCATCATATGATTGTGCCACATTGAATGTCATTGAGCATTCTCCTGTCAATGTTTGTCTATGGAGATTGCATGGCTTTGTGCTCGGTTTTATACACCTGTCAGTAACGGGTGTGGCTGAAATAGTCAAATCCACTCATTTGAAGGGATGTCCACATACCTTTGTGTGTAGTGTATTTATCCACTATGACTACCATTTGCTCTCTCTCTCTCATTTGAATTCAGCTCCCACTGACTGCACCCTCCACACTCTCCTTACAGACATGTTCATATACACATGCACTCTCACACGTACACACAAACACATACACACATACTGACACACAAGCCCCCCCCCCCCAACCAACCACACACACACGTTGGATGTTTCAGCGGGAGTGGTGGCTGACAGGAACAAGTGACAGCTCCCTAATTACCTCCTCACTGTAGACACTGACGCTGCCGGAGATGCTCATTTTCCTCCCTCCCTCTCTCTCCATCCTTCCACCTCTCCCTTCCTCTCTCTCCATCCCTCCACCTCTCCCTTCCTCTCTCTCCATCTCTCCACCTCTCCCTTCATCTCTCTCCATCTCTCCACCTCTCCCTTCCTCTCTCTCCATCTCTCCACCTCTCCCTTCCTCTCTCTCCATCCCTCCACCTCTCCCTTCCTCTCTCTCCATCCATCCACCTCTCCCTTCCTCTCTCTCCATCCCTCCACCTCTCCCTTCCTCTCTCTCCATCTCTCCACCTCTCCCTTCCTCTCTCTCCATCTCTCCACCTCTCCCTTCCTCTCTCTCCATCTCTCCACCTCTCCCTTCCTCTCTCTCCATCTCTCCACCTCTCCCTTCCTCTCTCTCCATCCATCCACCTCTCCCTTCCTCTCTCTCCATCCCTCCACCTCTCCCTTCCCCTCTCTCCATCTCTCCACCGCTCCCTCTCTCCCTCCTCCTCTCCTCTCTCCCCTGTGGTAAATAATGTTCTAGGAACATTCCCATCTACATCCCCTACAGGGCAGTCAGGTCTGAGGCAAGATGGTGAGACAACCTATACGTGTCACCTCCCTCTCCACACCTCCTACACACTAAGAACAGAGGATGAGTTCGACACTCGCAGGCTGCCATATATGCCAGTTCTATAGGATATGCCACCATTGGGATTTTTGCATGCTTGATGATACAATACTCTTACTCTACATTCATCATAGATCTTTTTGATGATTATTTTTTTTTTTATATAAAGAAGAGTATATCAAAAAAGCTTAGAATAATGGAATCTTTGATATAACTTGTAAGAATTGTACAGCTCCAAACCAATTTGAAACTCTTTGTAGTTTGTAACTTAGTAGGGAGAGGTAGGGGAGTATGGGAGATGCTAGAGGGTTGTGTTTGTCTAGAATTAATACTACTCCCTGAGCTGGCAGTTGGAACCTGTTTTCGCCAAGGTGTGGGGGTCATGGTTCTCCAGAGAATGATAACATTCACTGTAGAGCCCCCCCCCACCCCACCCCCCATACAACAATAGCCCCTCCCCCATCACTCTCCACACAGCAGCAGGTGTCAAATGAAAGACCTAGATTGCATTTCCAGTCTCTGCCCGCTGGCCCCACAGGCATGTTTTTTCAATAGAAAATGGAACCTCTCACGTCCCCCCCGCCCACCCTCACATTGGGGCTGTCCACTGGGAGAAGGCACACAAACACCCGTGCTATCTAATCTGGAGAGAGGGGAATGGGAAGGAAATGCTAGGATAAGGAGAGAGGTGGAGAGAGGAGGATATGGAGAGAGAGAGGGGTTTAGAGCAGAGACAGAGGAACAATTGGAGCACGGACAAATAGAGAGAGAGACATGGTAGAGAGAGAGACATGGTCGAGAGAGTTGGAATAGAGAGAGAGAGGTGCATGATATAGAGAGACACATGGTAGAGAGAGGGAGAGAGAGAGAGACATGGTAGAGAGAGCCAGAGACAGAGAGTGAGAGAGCGAGAGAGAGAAGAACGAGAGAGAGAGAGAGAGAGAGAGAGAGAGAGACTTGAGCAGGTGGTGGCGGGGGTGTTGTTGGCCACTGTGGACAGCTGATAATGTATCAATGACAGGCGTCACTCAGGGAAGGGAGCCACCAAGGCACTGCCAGATGAACCAGTGATAACAGTGTGGCTCATTTCTCAACATATAGCTCTATACCTGCCTGCTGCCTGCTTATGATTCAACTCCTTAACTACAGTATCCCTTAGTTCATAATAAATCCACCCTTCCTTCTCTCGCTCTCTCTCTCCCTCTCCATATCCTCACTCTACCTCTCTCCCTATCCATGTAACATGAAAGCAAAAGAAGAGGTACCATATTCTTCTTGCAATTCTAAATCTCTCTAAACCACTGGGAAAGTATACAAACCACCAGCAGAGGGGCTATTCTGCTGAACTGAAGTTACTCTGTGTGTATGTGTGTGAGAGTGTTTGATCAGGAGTTAACACATTTGGGAGTGGAAGGGAGGGAGGCCTGTCTCAAGATGTGAACTAATTTATAAGTGTGTGCTAAAGGGTCATTGAGGTCCTGGAGAAGGCATGTTGCTCTGTGAGAGATGGAGGGAGGAGGAGAAAGAGAGGGAGGGGTGCTGTAATGGCTTCTCAGGGTAAATTAAGAGCCAGGGAGCTGTTTGGAGTTCCGTCAGAGGAGAGGTGACCCTTATTCACACAGGTCGCACATGCCTCTTCACCACAACACACTCGTCACAACAGTTTCTCCTCCCAATCAGCTTCAGAAGGCCGTTTATCTGACTGCCACTGGCTGTGATTTATTACCCCTCTCCTCTGCTCTCTTCTTCTTCTCCCTGCATGCCCCTGCCACTGGGACTCAGTATCACCAGGCCTCTGCTCTGCCACTCTGGCCAGGCTCTACACAGCGTCTTGGCTCCCCACAGGTTTCACAGGCTGGTTGGGCTGTGCAACTAGGCATGCTAGCGGAACCTAATGTGGATCAGTTGGTTTTCGCTGTATGGTTGTCATTTAGTTTTACTTTGCCAGTGCACCGTCATCATTTTCCTCTATTGTTTTACCTCTCAAGCTACCAACATATTTTATATACATCGATGACTAACTGTCAATTTGACCCCAAGAACAAACTATTGGAAAAAGCAACAATCACAGCAAAATATCAACTTATTTCTTATCAAAACAACATTAGACATGTAATTAATGTTATCAATAACAATTACAGTTAATTTGTATATTCTGTCAAACGAAAATATCTATTTTTACTTTATATAATGTACATATTTTTTCCAAAGTACAATCTGCATGAGTGCTAAAATGCTAATTTACCATAATTTGATTGTATTATCATTTTCTTTTCAGAATCTTGAAGAAAATATAAATGTAAAAATATGAAAAATACTGAAATTTAAAGGGGCAGTTTTGGAATATACAAAAAATGATTCAATTCACTTCAAAATTTTATCCAGAGAGACATTGACCAAAAATATGTCTTGTGTTTTCTTTATAAACTTACCCCACTGCCAGCATTAGCATTGTTGTTAGTGAAACAACGGGAGTAGTAGGGGCTATGGACTAAATGCACAAGAAAATAAGGTAGTTTTGGTTGTGTACACAGTCATACGAGACATGGTACATAAAAGTACAATCTTAGGTTAGTACGTACATGGATTGCCGATACAAGTCCTCCACCCTCTGGTGGTATGGATAAGTTCTAATTATGCCTCCAGAGAAAACAATATTAAAAAGGTCCTATTTGTCAAATTACTATAGGTGGAATTTGTTGTTTTGGGCTGAGGTCAAAATGACCCCAAGTCCATATTGATAGACACACTAAACAATGATTTTGATTTGTTAAGAACGAGTGGATAAAAAAATGCCTTTGGGGTCAAAATGACCCCAATCGGTAGCTTGAGGGTTAAATTGGATAATGGCAGGCTACTAACTTGCACCTGTTAAAACCAATAATACACTGTCTGTCAGTGTCTCACCCTGGTATAATGACCACACTCGTGCTTTAAAAAGTGAACTTAGAAAGGATGAACGTAAATGGAAAGCCTGCAAACTTCAACTATTCTATGAGATAATGACGGATCTGATGAAAGATGCAAGAGCAAACTACTTCTCTACCCTGATCCCCAACTCAAAAATAATTTTTAAGACAATTGAGCGTTTTGTCAGTGGCGCCCTCGTATCCCGCGAACAGTTTTTACGATTCTTTACAGAAAATATTAGAACACAGATTGACAATAGTCAGGCACATACCAGCATTTCTGGTCAGGAGGCACTTGAGGCAATACTCTGAGACCATCTACTGCTTATTTTCGCTCCTTTGAGCAAATAGCCTTTGAGTCCCTCCTTGATACAGTTGCTTACATGAAGACCTCCCTTTGCCCCTTGGACATGATCCTACTAGACTAGTAACGAGGTTATGTCTACTGTTGGCCCCAAGATTCTGTCTATTGTAAATAGTTCCCTGACCTCTTGTCTCCGTTCCAGCCTACTTTAAAACTGATCTAATCCAACCTCTCCTTAAAAAGCTCAATCTAGACCCCTCATCACTGAATAATTATAGACCGATCACCAAGCTTCCTTTTTTTGTCCAAGATGTTAAAAAAGGTAGTTTTCAAGCAGCTGGTGGCTCATTTCTGTATGAACAGCTTATTTGAAAAATTCCAGTTGGGCTCCCGCTCACTTTTACCGCACGGAGTCTGCTTTATTGACAATGAGTAATGACCTTCTGTTGGCTGCCGATGCTGGTGAATGCACTATTCTAATTCTTTTGGATCTCAGTGCCACGTTTGACACTATTGATCATAACATCCTTGTTGACCAGCTGGAGAGGTGGGTGAGAATCTGCAGAGTTGCCCTCAACTGGTTCAGGTCATATCTATGTGGGAAACGTTTCTTAGTAAGCATGGGTGGTTCAGTATCGTCCCTGGCACCTATTCACTATGGTGTCCCTCAGGGGTGAAATTCTGGGTCCTATCCTTTTCCCTGTATAAGCTTCCCCTTGGTGACATCATCCACAATCATAACATTCAGTTTCACTGTTATGTGGATGACACACAGCTCTATTTACCAATCAGACCCAGTGACATGCACCAGCATTTGCTGGAAGAGGCCTTTGTAATGGAATATCAGGCTTGCAGATTCCGTGCCTCTTTTTATATCCCTGCAGAAAACACACTTTTATAAAGATGCTTTTAATGTAGGATTTCAATTATGTATAACTTTAATTAGCTATCTTTTTGTATTATTTCTCCTTCCTCTTGTTTTTGTTTATTTTTTAGTACTCCTATTTATTTTTATATTCTATGATGTGAAAGACTTTCTTACTTAAATTGAAAAGAGCTACACAAACAAAGTTTCTCTCTCTCCCTCTCTCTTTCTTTCTCTATCCGCCTCTCTCTTTCTCTCCCTGCCTCCCTCACTTGTCTATCCACTCCCTTTCTCCACTCCCTCAGTAGAACTTAATATTTTACAATGCTGTGCTCATTGAATATCAAGGGCCTCTAGAAAGCCAGACAGAAAGGAGGGGGTTGATTTTAAGGAGGCAGAGTAAAGGAATGTCCATCCTCTCTGGTTGATGATGGATGCAGATGACGGATGTTGGTGGTTGTCTGGACCAGGGGGTCACTGCCCAACTCTGGGCCCCTCTGACGTATGGGGTATTCTCCATCACCAGCCCCCGGAATGAGAGAGTTTTACAGATAGGGGCCCAGTCTCCATTCATTTGTCATCTGTAAAGGAAAACCTTTAAAGCAGGGCTACATACAGTAACTCTAGTCCTTAAAGGCTACTTCCTGGTTTTTGTTTTGTCCTCTGCACTTCATTGATTAAATAATGTCACTGATTGCACACACCTGGTTTCCCAGATTAAGTGCAAATAAAAACCATCAAACACAGCAGCTCTAATAAAACTGAACAATTCACTTCTTTAGCTGCATTTCTTTTTTATAAAAATGGCATTTTATGTCATTAGAATCGCAATGACATAACCATAATGACATGTAAAATAATCATGTGGAGCTAGCTACATTTCTGCGGCAGACATTGAAAGCAGAATGAGGAGATGAGAGAGGATGGAAGGGGCTGGTGTTTGTCTAATTATTAAACTGACATTGGAATATCTACGCCTCATCTGGATCATTTGTATCCTCCTGATTAGGAATAAAATGGGGTTAGATCCGGGCCCCCAATTAAAAATGTTCAAAAGTTGTAATTACACCAGCTAATGTCCTCCCCGATCTGTCTTCAACCTTTATTGTGCCGGAACCAATTCCAGTGTCTGATGCCTGAAATTGCAGAGTGAGAAAATTACAGTGAAGAAAAAATGTGAAGGGACTTAGTGGTGGATGAAGCAACGTTACGCCGCGGTTAATTACTAGCTCATTAGCACCAGTGCTTAGCCATGTGGACTGTAGCCGTGGAACAGCTGAGAATAACACATGCACCATGCTCGGGTTGAGGGAGAGGATGCCATTGTGTTACATGTTCTGAAACAGTATGTCTTCATTCACCTAGTTAGTTTTCTGTATTTACTTTTAAATAAACTCCTGATAAAATGTCATCATGGGAAATGAACGGTTCGTTTATACAGCTTTTCAAAGGACTTGAGCTAGTTTTGCAAAGGATGCAATTGTGGCCACTCCGAAGAATCACTTGTCAAAAATAGTGGATGCATTTCCATCTAGTTTTGAAGAAAATAATTATCAGGAACTATCCATGTATCTAAAGTACCCCCCCCCCCCCATCTTATACCTCGTCCCACACCTCCACCCCCCTATCCGCAACCCTTCCCATCCCCCAGGCTTCCAGATGTTGCCGTCACCCTTGCTCTGTGGAGGCACGGTAGTGTAGAACAGCCCCAAGTGATGACAATAAACACCTCCGTCATAACCCGGGCCCGCCATTTGCATATTTGCCTGGCTTAATTTGAGAGGGAAGTATGCAAATGAATGCAAAATGAAATCCATCTCCTAATGACATGAGACGATTAAACAATTTTTATGCTTAAATATTCTGTTTAATGAAATCAAACGGTCCCACGCGCCCCGACACATTTGCCTCAGCATGGCAAAATTAGAGAATATAAAGAGGAAAAACTAGAAAGAAGAAAGGAGAGAAAAAGAGAGGGAGAAGAGAAGGAGACTGCCTGTGCTTGGTTTGCATGACAGCCTTTTAAAGTGTCCCTCACCAGAAAAAATTAAATCATTATCTCTTCTGCAAGCTCCTGAATACAAAATAGTTTTTTATGATGTTAAAATATTCTGGATTTTTATTTATTTAATTCCACACATACGTCTTTGGAATACAAATGGTAGATAAAACTCACACAGAAAACATAACTTTTCCTTTTTGATTTTTGTTCTGCACACAGTTAAAATGAACAGACTATTTGAAATCTTACTATATCAATATAAGGCTGTATTAGCTAGTAGTTCTAATTTCTGTGTGAAGAAACAAAAGGGGCTATATTGATACAGTCCTAAGCCCAGCTCAGTGCACAAGGTGCAGAACACTCATGATTACAGAACACCTAGGATGGAGTGATTGAGATAGAGAGAGGGGGGGATAACGAGAGCACAAAAATACATGGAGAGAGAGAGAGAAGAGATGGTAGAGAGAGTAATATGCCACCGCTTAATTGTGGGTGCCGCACAGAGGCAATGACTAATGACCTTTCCCTAACGCTGTTCAAGCCGTGAGCTGTGCATTCATTTAAAGGGGGTTATTATTATGTTTTAGCTTCATAGCTGATTAATCACTGGGATTTATTCTCAGCCTACCACCACCACCACACCATGCAGAACAGAACAGAACAGAACAGAACAGCCATAGCCCTGTCAACCAACCATCAAGCTCATAGTGTAGGTGCACATGTCTTTGAAATGCAAATGTTTAACAAGATCCTCAGAGGAGAGGCTTAGGTGCGGGTGGTTGTCAGGTTGTGGTGCTCTGGGAAAGACTATCAGAGCACTACTCATTACAGGTAGTGGAAGAACCTGTGCCTATTATGTGTATATAGGATGTGGAAAACAACTACCATGACATTGGACGTTATGTGCACCCCATACGGGACTGTTTTGTGCTGTCCCACTTTGAGCTGGACTGGCTGTATGTTGAGTGATGGGGATAGTATAGTACTAGTCTGTTTCTGGTCTGGGTGACAGTCTGAGACAGCCATTATGAATGACTGGCTGGGATCACTTAGCTGTATGTGTTACAGAAAGGCAGTCAGTGAGGCAGCCTCAGCACCACAGAGCAGACCCTCAGATTTATCCAAGCTGATCCTTTGTTGCCTCCTAACTCTGTTGGCTTATGTAATAAACGCTGTCTTCCATCAGCTGGGAGGCTCATTTAAGTAGGAACCCTTCCTGGTTGTTCTCCTCTCCCAGGAGGATGAAATAGATGAAGTACTGGAAGCTGTTGTTCACTCTGCTGCTAGCTAGCCACAGTGAGTTTAGAGACTGTGGAGTGTACCAAACAGATAGGGCAGAAACTATGATAACATGCAGCCGGGATTAACTCCATGCCCTATAGCCAAGTAAAATGAGCTAACTGCAGTTAGAGCTGCCACTTGAAATGAAACGAAGGAAAAGGGGATGCAGGGGAGGTGTACGACTACGAAACAAGAGAAGAAGAAATAAGCCCTATCTTCCATCTATCATCATGGGCAACGTCCGCTGGCTTGCTAACAAGACAGAGAAACTAGTGGCATCAACAAAACATTAGGATCACCTTCCTAATATTGAGTTGCAACCCCTTTTGCCCTCAGAACAGCCTCAATTTGTTGGACCATGGTCTGTACTAGGTGTCGAAAGCATTCCACAGGGACGCTGGCCCATGTTGTCTCCAAAGCTTCCCACAGTTGTGTCAAGTTGGCGGATGTCCTTTGGGTGTGGGACCGTTCTTGATACACATGGAAAACTGTTGAGAGTGAAAAACCCAGCAGCTTTGCAGTTCTTGACACACTCAAACTGGTGAGCCTGTTACCTACGACCATACCCCTTTCAAAGGTACTTAAATATTTTGTCTTACTCATTCACCCTCTGAATGGCACACATACACAATCAATCTCTCAATTGTCTCAAGGCTTAAAAATCCTTCTTTAACCTGTCTCCTCCCCTTTATCTACACTGATTGAAGTGGACTTAACAAGTGACGTCAATAAGAGCTCATAGTTTTCACCTGGATTCATCTGGTCAGTCTATGTCATGGAAAGAGCAAGCGTTCCTTTTGTTTTGTACACTCAGTGTTTATGAGACTACATCTGCAAATGAGCCTGTTATAATTCACTGAAACATGGTTAACGGAGGTCATACCAGATTCACATGTGGGGATGGATGATTTCACGATTGTTAGATCGGAAAGGAGCTGAGAACTTTCCAGAAAAAGTAAGGGTGGAGGCGTCTGTCTGTGTATGTAAACAATCAATGGTGCCACATTAACCATATCTCGGTGAATGAGAGGATTTGTTTCCCTCGTGTGGAGCTGTTAGCAATAGGCTGCCAGCCATACTATTTACCTACAGAGTTCTCTAACGTGACAGGTATTGTTGTTTACATTTCGCCTTCCGCAAACTGACCACAGACACTATCCATAGTCACCACAGATCTATTCAATTGATCATCGGTCACTATATTCATTGATCGACGGTCACTATCTCTGGAGATTTCAACCACTGCTCGCTGACCACGACACTTTCTACCTTCAAGCAGTATGTTAAAGTTTGACATGACCATTGACCTTCTCTCCTCTAATGTGGAAGATGCCTACTGCTCGACTGCTCCGCCTCCGCTGGGACAGTCTGAACACAACCTCGTCAAGCTGCTACCAAACAACCACCCAGTGGTCCAGGGGCAACGCGTCACTCAGGCGGTGGTTCATGAATGGACACCTGAAGCTGAGGAGGCACTACAAAGCTTGAAGGTACGGATTGAAATGTATTTGTAAACGACTGGGGGGGAGATCTTAATGGTCTCTGAATGCACAACAGTCTATGTTAACATCTGAACTGACAATGTTTCGCAATGGGAAACAGTGAAATGCTATGCAATTAATAAGCGATGGGTCACAAAAGAAACCAAGGAGGCGCTGAATAGGAAAAAGAAAGCTATTGCAACTGGAAATAGGGATTAGTTGAGAGTAGTGCAGAAGGAGAATAAATGGCTGAACAGGAAAGGCAAACACGAATACAAACTGAAGTTAAAACGCAAGCTGCAAGCTGCAAGTGGTATGGGATGGGACGAAGAATATAACATGCTACAGCACCAGGGGGCGACTACAGAGTGATCCAGGAGTGGACAGAGCCACAGAGTTTAACCTGTTTTTTTTTTACCAGATTCGATATGTTTGGTTTCTCAGCAGAGCAACAGCATATAGGGGAGGTGCTGGACTCTGATCTGCAAAGCACTGAGTCCATGAGCATCTGGGAGGAACAAGTGGTGAAGCAGCTGAAGAGGATCAGTCCCAGTAAGTCAGCAGGACCTGATGGGGTTAAAGCCAGAGTACTCAAGGTACTGTATGTGCTAATCAACTGGCATTCATACTGCAGCATATTTTCAACTTGTCCCTAATACCATCAGATATAACTACTAAATGGAAAACATCCTGCATGATGCCCATCTCAAAGACAGCAGGAGGGACTGCGTTAAAGGACTGCAGACCAGTCCCGCAGGGGATAGTCCTGTCACTTTTCGTGTGTACACAAATGACTTTACAACCAACAATGAGTACAGTTACATGCATACAACAATAAGATTATTGTGAATAGTCAGATTAATATAATAGTCTGATTTCAATGTTTACATGCTTTGCAAGAAGAACAATTTCCCTAATTATTCTGTTTACATGGACGCACCTGAAATCAGGCTACCTGATGGGACTTGGATAAATGCAGAAAATCGACAATCCAGGTAATCGTTCTACCACAGTGACCATGGTATTTTTGTTGGAACATATGAAGTTTGAATGTGAAAACCATTTCTAAGGTGAATACTTCCCTCGCACAAAAGAAAGAAGCTTGCGCTGCTCATGCTAGCACATGTGCAGATCTAATACACTGCTGTAACTCTGATGTTCTAATCTTTTGAAAGATTGCTCAGAAAACCAGGAGTTTTTATTACCATATGATTGTGTTTACATGACAATACTCGGTGAACTGCCAAAGTCAGTTTAATAACAAATTATTGGTGTGAATGTAAATGTATTCAATGAACTGAGCCACTTACATAAATTCTCTGATGACTCTGTTATAGTGAACTGTGTCATGAGAGGAGATGATGCTCATCACAGCCTAGTGGTTAGAGCATTGGACTTGAAACCCGAAAGGTTGCAAGATCGAATCCCCGAGCTGACAAGGTGGACAAGGCAGTTAACTCACTGTTCCTAGGCCGTCATTGAAAATAAGAATTTGTTTTTAATTGACTTGCCTAGTAAAATAAAGGTTTTAAAAAAAATCACAGGGAAACAACAGTCCTTTGTGAAATGGTGTGAGGCCAATTACTTGGACCTGAATGTACTGAAGACTAAGGAGCTCGTGGTAAATAGAAATATGTTTTTAATCTAATTGTTATTAATGGTGAAGAGATTTGTACTCTTAACTCTTCTAAGTACTTGGGTTAATAGTGGACAACAAACAGAACTGGAAAGGAGAACTCCCACAGTGTCAACAGAAAAGCCCAATCCAGACTGTACTTTTTAAGGAAGCTTAGATCTTTAAATGTCTGTGACAAAACGCTTTGCAAGTTCTACAGCAATGTCGTGGCGAGTGTAGTGAGTTATGCCATTGTGTGCTGGAAAGATAATTTATCTGAGGAGGACTTAAACAAGCTGGATAAAATCATCATGGAAGCCGGTGCTACAATTGGCTGTAGACTGGAATCGATGCAGGACATGATCATAAAAAGGCTGCAAGTAAAAACATACAGCAGTATGATACAACACAGTAGCATCTTCAGTAGCAGGTTCATCCTGCAGAGAAGTTCCTCAGAGAGGTTCACACAGTCATTGTTACCCACAGTCATGAGGCATTTTAATGAGTGTAATTGATGAACTGTTTTATGATGTATTCTGATTTGAATGTTGTTGTTGCTTGTTTTTCCTCCAGAGTAGGATAGAAAAACAGCATCTTACTCTATCCTTTTTTCTTCATGTGTTGTTTTTATCATGTCTATCATTGTTGTGTCCTGTCCTTTAAGTTATTGATTATGAAGGCTGTGATAAAACAATTTCCCAAGTTGAGATTCATAAAGTAATACTCCCCTCTCTCTATTGCTACAGTGTCTGTCTGTCTGTGTACAGTACGGCAGACTGTTCAGCCTGTGGTGAATTTACAGGAGGCAGAGACAGTTGGCTTGTAGCGGGTGCGTAAGTGGCGGCAGAGAAGTCAGGCGCAGGAGAACAGAACTTTGTGATAACCGGAGATTTATTATGCAAAACCAACGGCATCCAGAACAACAAGAAAAATAGGCACAAAAATAACCCGTCGTGCGCTCACGGGAACGTGCACAAGCACTACAATAAACAATCCCACACAAAGACATGGGGGAAGAGAGGGTTAAATATACAACAAGTAATTGATGGAATTGAAATCAGGTGTGAGGACAAACAAGACAAAACACATGGAAAATGAAAAGTGGATCGATGATGGCCAGAAGACCGGTGACGCCGACAGCCGAGCGCCGCCCGAACAAGGAGAGGATCCGACTTCGGTGGAAGTCATGAAATGGCTATGTCTGTACTGTATTTATGGTTGGCAACAGTTGACTGTGCATTTACATTTACATTTAAGTCATTTAGCAGACGCTCTTATCCAGAGCGACTTACAAATTGGTGAATTCACCTTCTGACATCCAGTGGAACAGCCACTTTACAATAGTGCATCTATATCATTTAAGGGGGGGTGAGAAGGATTACTTATCCTATGCTAGGTATTCCTTGAAGAGGTGGGGTTTCAGGTGTCTCCGGAAGGTGGTGATTGACTCCGCTGTCCTGGCGTCGTGAGGGAGTTTGTTCCACCATTGGGGGGCCAGAGCAGCGAACAGTTTTGACTGGGCTGAGCGGGAACTGTACTTCCTCAGTGGTAGGGAGGCGAGCAGGCCAGAGGTGGATGAACGCAGTGCCCTTGTTTGGGTGTAGGGCCTGATCAGAGCCTGGAGGTACTGCGGTGCCGTTCCCCTCACAGCTCCGTAGGCAAGCACCATGGTCTTGTAGCGGATGCGAGCTTCAACTGGAAGCCAGTGGAGAGAGCGGAGGAGCGGGGTGACGTGAGAGAACTTGGGAAGGTTGAACACCAGACGGGCTGTGGCGTTCTGGATGAGTTGTAGGGGTTTAATGGCACAGGCAGGGAGCCCAGCCAACAGCGAGTTGCAGTAATCCAGACGGGAGATGACAAGTGCCTGGATTAGGACCTGCGCCGCTTCCTGTGTGAGGCAGGGTCGTACTCTGCGGATGTTGTAGAGCATGAACCTACAGGAACGGGCCACCGCCATGATGTTGGTTGAGAACGACAGGGTGTTGTCCAGGATCACGCCAAGGTTCTTAGCGCTCTGGGAGGAGGACACAATGGAGTTGTCAACCGTGATGGCGAGATCATGGAACAGGCAGTCCTTCCCCGGGAGGAAGAGCAGCTCCGTCTTGCCGAGGTTCAGCTTGAGGTGGTGATCCGTCATCCACACTGATATGTCTGCCAGACATGCAGAGATGCGATTCGCCACCTGGTCATCAGAAGGGGGAAAGGAGAAGATTAATTGTGTGTCGTCTGCATAGCAATGATAGGAGAGACCATGTGAGGTTATGACAGAGCCAAGTGACTTGGTGTATAGCGAGAATAGGAGAGGGCCTAGAACAGAGCCCTGGGGGACACCAGTGGTGAGAGCGCGTGGCGAGGAGACAGATTCTCGCCACGCCACCTGGTAGGAGCGACCTGTCAGGTAGGACGCAATCCAAGCGTGGGCCGCACCGGAGATGCCCAACTCGGAGAGGGTGGAGAGGAGGATCTGATGGTTCACAGTATCGAAGGCAGCCGATAGGTCTAGAAGGATGAGAGCAGAGGAGAGAGAGTTAGCTTTAGCAGTGCGGAGCGCCTCCGTGATACAGAGAAGAGCAGTCTCAGTTGAATGACTAGTCTTGAAACCTGACTGATTTGGATCAAGAAGGTCATTCTGAGAGAGATAGCGGGAGAGCTGGCCAAGGACGGCACGTTCAAGAGTTTTGGAGAGAAAAGAAAGAAGGGATACTGGTCTGTAGTTGTTGACATCGGAGGGATCGAGTGTAGGTTTTTTCAGAAGGGGTGCAACTCTCGCTCTCTTGAAGACGGAAGGGACGTAGCCAGCGGTCAGGGATGAGTTGATGAGCGAGGTGAGGTAAGGGAGAAGGTCTCCGGAAATGGTCTGGAGAAGAGAGGAGGGGATAGGGTCAAGCGGGCAGGTTGTTGGGCGGCCGGCCGTCACAAGAAGCGAGATTTCATCTGGAGAGAGAGGGAGAAAGAGGTCAGAGCACAGGGTAGGGCAGTGTGAGCAGAACCAGCGGTGTCGTTTGACTTAGCAAACGAGGATCGGATGTCGTCGACCTTCTTTTCAAAATGGTTGACGAAGTCATCTGCAGAGAGGGAGGAGGGGGGGAGGGGGAGGAGGATTCAGGAGGGAGGAGAAGGTGGCAAAGAGCTTCCTAGGGTTAGAGGCAGATGCTTGGAATTTAGAGTGGTAGAAAGTGGCTTTAGCAGCAGAGACAGAGGAGAAAAATGTAGAGAGGAGGGAGTGAAAGGATGCCAGGTCCGCAGGGAGGTGAGTTTTCCTCCATTTCCGCTCGGCTGCCCGGAGCTCTGTTCTGTGAGCTCGTCGAGCCACGGAGCGGGAGGGGAGGACCGAGCCGGCCTGGAGGATAGGGGACATAGAGAGTCAAAGGATGCAGAAAGGGAAGAGAGGAGGGTTGAGGAGGCAGAATCAGGAGATAGGTTGGAGAAGGTATGAGCAGAGGGAAGAGATGATAGGATGGAAGAGGAGAGAGTAGCGGGGGAGAGAGAGCGAAGGTTGGGACGGCGCGATACCATCCGAGTAGGGGCAGTGTGGGAAGTGTTGGATGAGAGCGAGAGGGAAAAGGATACAAGGTAGTGGTCAGAGACTTGGAGGGGAGTTGCAATGAGGTTAGTGGAAGAACAGCATCTAGTAAAGATGAGGTTGAGCGTATTGCCTGCCTTGTGAGTAGGGGGGGAAGGTGAGAGGGTGAGGTCAAAAGAGGAGAGGAGTGGAAAGAAGGAGGCAGAGAGGAATGAGTCAAAGGTAGACGTGGGGAGGTTAAAGTCGCCCAGGACTGTGAGAGGTGAGCCGTCCTCAGGAAAAGAGCTTATCAGGGCATCAAGCTCATTGATGAACTCTCCGAGGGAACCTGGAGGGCGATAAATGATAAGGATGTTAAGCTTGAAAGGGCTGGTAACTGTGACAGCATGGAATTCAAAGGAGGCGATAGACAGATGGGTAAGGGGAGAAAGAGAGAATGACCACTTGGGAGAGATGAGGATCCCGGTGCCACCACCCCGCTGACCAGAAGCTCTCGGGGTGTGCGAGAACACGTGGGCGGACGAAGAGAGAGCAGTAGGAGTAGCAGTGTTATCTGTGGTGATCCATGTTTCCGTCAGTGCCAAGAAGTCGAGGGACTGGAGGGAGGCATAGGCTGAGATGAACTCTGCCTTGTTGGCCGCAGATCGGCAGTTCCAGAGGCTACCGGAGACCTGGAACTCCACGTGGGTCGTGCGCGCTGGGACCACCAGATTAGGGTGGCCGCGGCCACGCGGTGTGGAGCGTTTGTATGGTCTGTGCAGAGAGGAGAGAACAGGGATAGATAGACACATAGTTGACAGGCTACAGAAGAGGCGACGCTAATGCAAAGGAGATTGGAATGACAAGTGGACTACACGTCTCGAATGTTCAGAAAGTTAAGCTTACGTAGCAAGAATCTTATTGACTAAAATGATTGAAATGATACAGTACTGCTGGAGTAGGCTAGCTGGCAGTGGCTACGTTGTTGACTTTGTAGGCTAGCTGGCAGTGGCTGCGATGTTGACACTACACTAATCAAGTCGTTCCGTCGAGTGTAATAGTTTCTACAGTGCTGCTATTCGGGGGCTAGCTGGCTAGCTAGCAGTGATGATTTAATGAATTATTTATATTGCTAAAAGTGTATGGCTCACTAAAAAACATTACACTGAGACTAAATCTCTATCTTTATAACAGCAATAAGATGCGTTAGTGGAGCACATGCTCTGAAAGGTACAAACACATAGACATTATTTTTAAACTAAGCAAGCCAGTTAACAACAAATTCTTATTTACAATGACGGCCTACCCCGGCCAAACCCAGACAACACTGGGCCAGTTGTGCACCGCCCAATCATGACTGGATGTGATGTAGCATGGATTTGAACCAGGTATTGCAGAGACACCTCTTGCACTGGGATGCAGTGTCTTAGACCACTGCCCAACTCAGGAGCCCATATGCTCATGCAGAGTCACAATTTCCCTTTTCCTGTGGCCAAAACACTGTGGGTAGCTTCATTTGGCTGCTGTTCATTGATCGGTTTCAGACTCCCTCAACAAGGTCCTCCTCTCATCCACCCCAGAGCTCCAAATGATGCAGCGGCAGGGCCAAGACATCTCCCTGCCTACTACATGGCACACTGCCAACAATCATAACACAGCCATGATGTCAGACCGTCGCACAGGGTCGTGACAGACCTGAGAACACAGTTCCCTCTCTGTGTATATCTGTCTGTACCTCTGCCTGTCTCTCTGTGTGTGTTTCCATTTGGGTGCATTTAAGTTAGAGCATGTGTTTGGAATGTGTTTTTGTATTGGTGTGTGCAGAGGCGTCAAGCCCATAAGGGGCACGTGCCCTCTCAGGTTAGTCTTCTTTCTTTCATTTTTGGGGAAAAAAAACTGTTGTTCTTTCTTTGTAACTCTACTAGCCACATAGCAATTTTATGAAGTTGGCTTTAGATAGCCGGGATAGGTTCCCAATCTCCCAACTTCATTACTAGCTACAAAGAAACCATTTCAGGCTATCAATCAAGTTCAAGTAGCGAGCTTGTCTAACTTTCTTAGCTGGCATGCCTGCTGGCAAGGTTGGTAGACTTTAGAAAAGCAAGCAATTACTAAATGTATTGAATAAGACTCACATTCCTTTCAATCTTTTACCCAGATTTTAGCAGAGATACAGTGAAGCATATTTTGTTGGAAAAATAGAAACAACAGTCAGGAGGATAGAGACAGATCAAGAGGTAGGCTTAGATATGCAGAAAATAAGTATTTTCAGCTGTTTGAAAATACAAAATTCTCCAACTTCCCCCATCCTCACATTTCTGTGTCCACTCAGATTTTTTTGGTGTGTGTGTGTGTGTGTGTGTGTGTGTGTGTGTGTGTGTGTGTGTGTGTGTGTGTGTGTGTGTGTGTGTGTGTGTGTGTGTGTGTGTGTGTGTGTGTGTGTGTGTTTTAATGTCAGGGATTTGGGTCTGGGTGCACAGTGATCTGAGAGGTGGGGAACTGGATTATTAACCCTTAACATGGAGCTTGATGTGGTTTGCTGAAATTACAGCACTGGGGGATTTATGTGATCCCCATAATCCCGGGGACCTTGATGCTCCAAATCCATTGTCATGCCTCATTTTTATGGAGGGAAATTTCCATGACTTCAGCTCCCCACTTAGATTGCACTCCACATACCCAACCCCACACACACACACAGCTGCCATCCATTCAGCATCACAATGTAAATACTCCGGCATCACATTTCATTGGGGCTGTCTTTGATGTTATTTCACTGCTTTATTGGTGCTTTATGTGCTTATTTCTTAGTTTAGGCTGATTATAATTACTTGTAATGCCCAAAGGATTAATGGAGTAGTGCACTGTATGGAAGGAGAAATGAGGACCCCAGTAAAAAATCATTTTGGTCCTTTATGTGTATAGTATTAGTTTGTTGGAGGAAGGGAAGGGGGTGTCTGGAACATGTTAGCTTTATTCCTTCCATAGATATTTCGTGTTTGTTCATCCATGCATCCCTTATTTAATGGTTATTCCTATCTACTGTGAAGCAGTTGTTTACAGATACAGCAAGGCCACCACATAATCATCAATGAAAATCTGTGACTTTGAGCCACCCCAACCATGACTCCTACACCAGGTGTCCTGTGTGTGGGAAATGCACAGATATTTGGACTTGATTCAAACTAACAGGAGGACCTGAGATCGACGTAAGAAGCAGACCAAAACGCAGCGTGGTATGTGTTCATGATGATGTTTTAATTAAAGAAAGAACTGAACACAAAACGACCGTGAAGCTATAATAAGAACTGTGCTGAAACAAGCAACCGACATAGACATAGACAATCACCCACCAAAATACCCACAGAATATGGCTGCCTAAATATGGTTCCCAATCAGAGACAACGATAACAGCTGCCTCTAATTGAGAACCAATCTCGGCAACCATAGACATACAATTTACCGAGAAAGGAAACAGCCCCATAAACATAACAAAAACCTAGACAAGACTAAAACACATACATCACCCATGGCACACCCTGACCTAACCAAAATAACAAGGAAAACAAAGAATACTAAGGTCAGGGTGTGACAATTGTGCGATTTTTAAAAATGTGTCTCTGGGCATTAAATGATTTCTCACGACATTTGCATGAACATATGCTTTTTGTTTTTGAAATACATTTCCCTTGAAGTATCATGTAGTTAATTAGGGTGTGTGTATGGGGGGAGGGGGTTATGTATGTGGGAGAGCAATAGGAGAAGTAGGAAAAACAAAACAATCTCTTCAATACCTTAATATCTCTCACTCTCTCTCTCTCTCTCTCTCTCTCTCTCTCTCTCTCTCTCTCTCTCTCTCTCTCTCTCTCTCTCTCTCTCTCTCTCTCTCTCTCTCCACAGAGCTCGGACACCTGAGTGCCTTAATAAAGTAATCCACTCAGCGAGACACAGACAACAGACAACGGGATTTTATTGAGAAAAACGTTTACATTTTCATTTTGCGAAAAGTAGGGAACGTTTCCCATAAATTTCTGGCATATTGTCATCTTGTAGCATCGTGACAGGCAGTAACCTTGTTGTAATACTGTACATACGGTAGGCCTATAAATATAAGAACATAACCTACTCAGTCTTTACATATGCTTTGATTATTGTAACCTTAGTACTCTACATCCATTCATATTGCATGTACATTTTCCAGGCCCCATCCTGCTGGTTTTCCCTGAAGGGAGAAAGTGTTCAAGGGCCTGACTCATGCTTTCTGTTTGGAGAGGTCCAGTCCAGCCTGGCCAGCCCAACTGGAGGCTGTGTTTTTACACTGTCTCAGGCCAGACTGTGGGGGCCTATTTTCACACCCAGGTGCTTTCCAAAGAAAACCTCCAGCAGAGGCCCCATGCCGCTCCCCCGGCCCCGGCCCCACCCAGCCATGCACTAAAAACCATACATACTGGCTCATATAGGTTAGACTTGGTTGTATGCTCCAATCATATAGCTATAAAAACATATAGAAATCAAATTTAACTTTAATTCCAAGGCATCATATACACCAACTACCACAATGTAATAACATTTCAACTGGTATAGGAAATAAAACTGTTTTAAAGAGAATTAACTGCAAATGTGTAATATATAGAGTGCCTAGTGAAAAATCGATACACCCCTTGCACAGTCTTCACGTTTTGTTGGGATGTAGGGTTCTATTCAGTCTGTAAAGCTGAAGTGTTACAAATTCTGCAATAGAAATGTAAAGGTATTTTTACGGTGGAGCCTTTTAATTTCAATCACTCTGTACCGCTGCATTTCGGATTGAATAGAGCCCTGAATATTTGCTACACGTCCTACTCCACATTTTCAAAGTTAAATAAAGTTATAGAACATTTTCCAAATGAATTAGTAAAAAATAAAACAAGATGCCTTGATTGTGTTTTCAAGTATTGTGGTGGCAGCATCATGTTATGGGTATGCTTGTCATCTTCAAGGACTAGGGAGTTTAGATCAAAAGAAAGATTAAATGAGCATAGTTCAGGTACAAGTTAGAGGAAACCCCACCTCATTCTTCTGAAATCCTAAACCTGGGATTATTTTTATTTCAGTTATATTTTGCAATGGGACAATTACACAAATGTTAATTCCAAAGACACACCAGAATGGAGCGGTGGTGAGTGTTCCTGAACGGTCTAGTCTCAGTCCTGACTAACTCTGCTTAAAAATCACCTGAGACAATGTTTCAATATTGCTGTCCATCAATGATTTCCAACTAAATGTACTGAGCTTGAGCAATATTGACAAAAACAATGGATATACAGTTTGTTTCCAAGAGTTGTGCAAGTTGGTAGAATCTTATTCAAAATGATCCACAGCTGTAATGGCAGCCAAAGGTGCTTCCACTAAGTATTAACTCTGGGGTGAGGAGACATACGCTATCAAGACATTTTTTAAATGTATTACTTGGAAAAGCAGATATATGATTTGATAACTACAGTGCATTCTAAAAGTATTCAGACCGCTTGACTTTTTCCACATTTTGTTACATTACAGCCTTATTCCAAAATGGATTAAATCAATCAATCTATACACAATACCCCATAAAGACAAAGTGAAAATGGTTATTTAGATTTTTTTTTGCCAATCCATGAAAAAACAGAAATACCTTATTTACATAAGTATTCAGACCCTTTGCTATGAGACTCGAAGTTGAGCTCATGTGCATCCTGTTTCCATCATCCTTGAGATATTTCTACAACTTGATTGGAGTCCACTTGTGATAAATTTAATTGGTTGGACATGATTTGGAAAGGCACACACCTATCTATATAAGGTCACACATTTGACGTGCATGTCAGAGCAAAAAACAATCCATGTGGTCGAAGGAATTGCCCGTAGAGCTCCGATACAGGATTGTGTTGAGGTACAGATCTGGGGAAGGCTACCAAAAAATGTCTGCAGCATTGAAGGTCCCCAAGAACACAGTGGCCTCCATCATTCTTAAATGGAATAAGTTTGGAACCACCAAGACTCTTCCTGGAGCTTGCCGCCTGTCCAAACTGAGCAATCGGAGGAGAATGGCTTTGGACAGGGAGGTGACCAAGAACCAGATGGTCACTCTGACAGAGCTCCAGAGTTCCTCTGTGGAGATGGGAGAAACTTCCAGAAGGACAACCATCTCTGCACCACTCCACAAATTAGGTCTTTATGGTAGAGTAACCAGAGGGAAGCCACTCCTCAGTAAAAGGCACATGACAGCCCGCTTGGAGTTTGCCAAAAGGCACCTAAAGGACCCAAATCCATGAGAAACAACATTCTCTGATCTTATGAATCCAAGAATGAACTCTTTGGCCTGAATGCCAAGCGTCACATCTGGAGGAAACCTGGTACCATCCCTATGGTGAAGCATGGTGGCGGCAGCATCATGCTCTGGGGATGTCTCCCAACCCCTCCTGTCTCAGCCGCCAGTATTTATGCTGCAATAGTTTATGTGTCGGGGGACTAGGGTCAGTCTGTTATATCTGGAGTATTTCTCCTGTCTTTTCCAGTGTCCTATGTGAATTTATGTATGATCTCTCTAATTCCTTCTTTCTTTCTTTCTTTTGTTCTTTCTTTCTTTCTTTCGTTCTTTCTTTCTTACTTTCTCTTTCTCTCCCAAAGGACCTGAACCCTAGAACCATGCCTCAGGACTACCTGGCATGATGACCACTTGCTGTCCCCAGTCCACCTGGTTGTGCTGCTGCTCCAGTTTCAACTATTCTGCCTGCGTCTATAGAGCCCTGACCTGTTCACCGGACGTGCTACCTGTCCCAGACCTGCTGTTTTCAACTCTCTAGAGACAGCAGGAGCGGTAGACATACTCTGAATGATCGGCTATGAAAAGCCAACTGACATTTACTCCTGAGATGCTGACCTGTTGCACCCTCTACAACCACTGTGATTATTATTATTTGACCCTGCTGGTCATCTATGAACATTTGAACATCTTGGCCATGTTCTGTTATAATCTCCACCCGGCACAGCCAGAAGAGGACTGGCCACCCCCATAGCCTGGTTCCTCTCTAGGTTTCTTCCTAGGTTCTGGCTTTTCTAGTGAGTTTTTCCTAGCCACCATGCTTCTACACCTGCATTGCTTGCTGTTTGGGGTTTTGGGCTGGGTTTCTGTACAGCACTTTGAGATATCAACTGATGTAAGAAGGGCTTTATAAATAAATTTGATTGATTGATGTTTTGGGATTGGAAGACGAGTCAGGATCAAGGGAAAGATGAACGAAGCAAAGTACAGAGAGATCCTTGATGAAAACCTGCTCCAGAGCGCTGAGGACCTCAGACTGGGGCGAAGGTTCACCTTCCAACAGGACAACGACCCTCAGAACACAGCCAAGACAATGCATGAGTGAATGTCCTTGAGTGTCCCAGCTAGAGCCCAGACTTGAACCCGATCGAACAACTCTGGAGAGACCTGATAAAAGCTGTGCAGCGACGCTCCCCATCTAACCTGACAGATCTTAAGAGTATCTGCAAAGAAGAATGGGAGAAACTCCCCAAAAACAGGTGTGCCAAGCTTGTAGATTCATACCTAGGAAGACTCAAGGCTGTAATTGCTGCCAAAGGGGCTTTTACAAAGTATTGTGTAAAGTGTCTGAATACTTATGTAAATGCACACATTTAAAAAAATATATATATATATTGTGTGTAGATTGATGAGGGGAACAAAATATTTAATCCATTTTAGAATAAGGCTGTAACATAACAAAATGTGGAAAAAGTGAAGGGGTCTACATTTTTTCTGAATGCAATGTATGTCTGACCAAGTCAACTGTTTGACTTTCACAGACAGAAAATGTTTATGACCCAGTCAACACACATGGACACACACTTGCAGACACGCACAAGCACACACACACACTCCTCAAAATATCACTCCAACAGCTCTATTTTGGAATCAAAGAGGCTATGCATATATAATAATTACATTCCATATATCTTCCAAAATCCCATTTCCATCAGTGGTAATTCTGCAGCACAGGAGTAATGAGTGTATTATGCAGCTGTGACAGCAGTAGCTCCCTCTCGAACCCCTCCCCACCATCCATACAGAACCCCCCCTGGTTCTGCTAGACTGCTGAACAGTCAAAGTGGAGGGCAAAATATGCAAAATGGGGTATTTTTCACGTTGTGTTTGCAGAGTGATGGAGACAGGGGAGGCAGGGTAAGGGGAGGGCACTGTAGGTAGTCTACCCCAGTGCGTTTTACTCATCATAATGTCTGGAACTATTTTTTATTTTTTAACTCAGCAGAGCCCCCGATTTTACTTCCATTTATCACAAAGGTGTTTTCAATATTCCTTTTTTATATCATAGTTGATTAATATTTAGCTGAAAATATTTAGCTGGATATGAAACAACAAAAAACTAAAATCCACAACAGAAATCTCAAACAGTTTAGAGCAATAGGAGACATTCCCCTTGAGGTTATAATCTCAAGTTACATGTACTGTTGTACTGTCTGTGATAATTTCCCACTTGAGCCCAAGCGATTAAAAGGGGCATATTGCCTACTGTACCAGTGCACCAGAGGGAGTGGGGGAATGAATAAATGAGTGTATAAATAAGTAGGCCAGTGATTGAGTGAAGAAATTATTGAGCAAGTAAATGAAGAAAATGTTTGAGTGAGCGAGCGAGTGAGCAGTCAAGACATTGAGTATGTTTGTGACTGAGTAACCAAGTAGTTCTGAAAGCCACACACTAATGGCAATCCAAACAAACAGTTGTAAGTGCTGCAGTGTTCGCTCACCGTGGGCCCTGAGAAAAGCCCCATCAGCCCAATGAATGAGGCCATTCTGCCCCTGCACAGCCTCTTATTAAAATCAATTAATGGTGGGGAGGGAGGCCCCTGTAAAACCTGACTTTTTGGTCTCTGGGGGTCTCTGCGACACATTGCCTTTCTGGATCACTTGGGCCGTATGGAACTTCCCCAATCGTGGCCCATAACTCACTTTTACGAGGACTTCATTGGCTAATGATGCTGGTTGCATGAGCAGTTAGCAAGAGAGTGTTTCTGTCTTTCGTTGCCAATCCTGATCTCTCTCTCTCTTCCCCCTCTGCTTCCCTACCTTTGTAGTGAGACATGCCTCACCACACTACTGTTAATGATGTAGGGAGAGCAGGATCTTTCACAGGAAGAGTAGAGGATGATCATTTGTACAAGTCATTTAACCATGTAACCATCTAAAGAAACAACTTTAGATAAAATTAAATTAATTGTATTTGTCACTTGCACCGAATACAGCAGGTGTAGACTTTACCCTGAAATGCTTGCAAGCCCTTCCCAACGATGCACATTTAATAAAATAAAATACACAAAATAAATTGCTATATACGGGGAGTACCAGTTCCAGATCAATGTGTAGAGGTACGAGGTATTCGAGAGAAATATTCACACATAGGCAGGGTAAAGTGACTAGGCATCAGGATAGATAATAATAAGAGTAGAATAAAGAACAGAGTAGCAACAGCAAATGATGAGTGTAAAAGTGTGTGTGTATGTACTGTATGTGTGTCTGTGTTGTGTCGCATTTTGTGTGGGAGTGTCAATGTTGTGTGTGGCAGTGAGTGTGTAGTGTGTGTAGACAGTAAAATATAGTGAGTGTGTAGTGTGTGTAGACAGTAAAATATAGTGAGTGTGTAGTGTGTGTAGACAGTATAATATAGTGAGTGTGTAGTGTGTGTAGACAGTATAATATAGTGAGTGTGTAGTGTGTGTAGACAGTAAAATATAGTGAGTGTGTAGTGTGTGTAGACGATAAAATATAGTGAGTGTGTAGTGTGTGTAGACAGTATAATATAGTGAGTGTGTAGTGTGTGTAGACAGTAAAATATAGTGAGTGTGTAGTGTGTGTAGACAGTATAATATAGTGAGTGTGTAGTGTGTGTAGACAGTAAAATATAGTGAGTGTGTAGTGTGTGTAGACAGTATAATATAGTGAGTGTGTAGTGTGTGTAGACAGTAAAATATAGTGAGTGTGTAGTGTGTGTAGACAGTAAAATATAGTGAGTGTGTAGTGTGTGTAGAGAGTATTATATAGTGAGTGTGTAGTGTGTGTAGACAGTATAATATAGTGAGTGTGTAGTGTGTGTAGACAGTAAAATATAGTGAGTGTGTAGTGTGTGTAGACAGTATTATATAGTGAGTGTGTAGTGTGTGTAGACAGTATTATATAGTGAGTGTGTAGTGTGTGTAGACAGTATTATATAGTGAGTGTGTAGTGTGTGTAGACAGTATTATATAGTGAGTGTGTATTGTGTGTAGACAGTATTATATAGTGAGTGTGTAGTGTGTGTAGACAGTAAAATATATTGAGTGTGTAGTGTGTGTAGACAGTATTATATAGTGAGTGTGTAGTGTGTGTAGACAGTATTATATAGTGAGTGTGTATTGTGTGTAGACAGTATTATATAGTGAGTGTGTAGTGTGTGTAGACAGTAAAATATATTGAGTGTGTAGTGTGTGTAGACAGTATTATATAGTGAGTGTGTAGTGTGTGTAGACAGTATATATATATATATATATATATACAATTTGCTTACCGCTCAAATAGGTCCACAGACGATGCAATCTCAACCACACTGCACACTGCCCTAACCCATCTGGACAAGAGGAATACCTATGTGAGAATGCTGTTCATCGACTACAGCTCGGCATTCAACACCATAATACCCTCCAAGCTCGTCATCAAGCTCGAGACCCTGGGTCTCGACCCCGCCCTGTGCAACTGGGTACTGGACTTCCTGACGGGCCGCCCCCAGGTGGTGAGGGTAGGTAACAACATCTCCTCCCCGCTGATCCTCAACACTGGGGCCCCACAAGGGTGCGTTCTGAGCCCTCTCCTGTACTCCCTGTTCACCCACGACTGCGTGGCCACGCACGCCTCCAACTCAATCATCAAGTTTGCGGACGACACAACAGTGGTAGGCTTGATTACCAACAACGACGAGACGGCCTACAGGGAGGAGGTGAGGGCCCTCGGAGTGTGGTGTCAGGAAAATAACCTCACACTCAACGTCAACAAAACTAAGGAGATGATTGTGGACTTCAGGAAACAGCAGAGGGAACACCCCCTATCCACATCGATGGAACAGTAGTGGAGAGAGTAGCAAGTTTTAAGTTCCTCGGCATACACATCACAGACAAACTGAATTGGTCCACTCACACAGACAGCATCGTGAAGAAGGCGCAGCAGCGCCTCTTCAACCTCAGGAGGCTGAAGAAATTCGGCTTGTCACCAAAAGCACTCACAAACTTCTACAGAGGTACAATCGAGAGCATCCTGGCGGGCTGTATCACCGCCTGGTACGGCAACTGCTCCGCCCTCAACCTTAAGGCTCTCCAGAGGGTGGTGAGGTCTGCACAGCGCATCATCGGGGGCAAACTACCTGCCCTCCAGGACACCTACACCACCCGATGTTACAGGAAGGCCATAAAGATCATCAAGGACATCTACCACCCGAGCCACTGCCTGTTCACCCCGCTATCATCCAGAAGGCGAGGTCAGTACAGGTGCATCAAAGCTGGGACCGAGAGACTGAAAAACAGCTTCTATCTCAAGGCCATCAGACTGTTAAACAGCCAACACGAACATTGAGTGGCTGCTGCCTACACACTGACACTGACTCAACTCCAGCCACTTTAATAATGGGAATTGATGGGAAATGTTGTAAATATATCACTATCCACTTTAAACAATGCTACCTTATATAATGTTACTTACCCTACATTATTCATCTCATATGCATACGTATATACTGTACTCTATATCATCGACTGCATCCTTATGTAATACATGTATCACTAGCCACTTTAACTATGCCACTTTGTTTACATACTCATCTCACATGTATATACTGTACTCGATACCATCTGCTGTATCTTGCCTATGCTGCTCTGTGTGTGTAGTGTGTGTAGACAGTATTATATTGTCAGGATTTGGCCAGGGTTGTTCCGGGTTTTGGTCACTAGATGCCCCCATTGTGCTTTTTGACCTTATGTTTTTTCCCTTGTTCCCCATTATTATTTGCACCTGTACCTCGTTTCCCCTGATTGTATTTAAACCCTTAGTTTCCCTCAGTTCTGTGCTCTGTGTTTGTATGTTAGCACCCAGCCCTAGTGTTCTGTGTTTTCCTGTCGATTCCGGTGGATGCTCTTGTGGAATTCTGTTTTTGTTTTTGAGTGTCTCTTGAGGCTTTTTTGTGCTATTCCTACCACCTTTTGGATTTGCCATTTTTGTATTTAAGGACTTCTCCTTTTTACTTTATTAAATACACCGTCTTAAGTACTGCTGTGTCTGCCTCATCTTCTGGGTGCTACTGACTATTCGTGGCTCAGTTGGTTAAGTGACTGTTTCTCACTCCGGAGACCCAGGTTCGTAACCGGGTCCTGACAGAAACACAGAGCCAAAAATGAACCCAGAGGCAGCCAGTTCCCAGGACCTTTTGCCATGCTGTCCCACCACCAGGAGACTGTCCAACGCCACGAAGCCGCCCTGGTTCAGCAAGAGGCCTTAATGGCTAGACATTCTCATCTTCTGTCGGAGATGCTGACTTCCATTAAGCAAATATCTGATCGTCTTACCCCGGCAACAGTTCCCGTCCCAGTACCTCAGATTCACGTACCCATGGCAGTTAACCCCCTGGCTGAACCTCGTCTTCCACCTCCCCAACGGTTCTCAGGTGATCCAAGTGCTTGTAAAGGGTTTCTCACCCAATGTTCTCTCTCCTTTGAGCTACAACCCTCGTCGTTTCCCACCGACCGGTCTAAGATCGCTTATATCATCACCCTGCTGTCGGAAAAAGCCCTGGCCTGGGCTACTGCTGTGTGGGATGCCCATAGTTCCTGCTGTGCCAGCTACTCTGCTTTTGCTGAGGAATTCAAACGAGTGTTTCAAGGCCCAAGCAGTGGTTCTGACTCAGCCAAACAGCTCCTGACTCTCCACCAAGGTTGGCGCAGCGTGACGGACTATGCCATCCAGTTCCGCACGGTGGCAGCAGCAAGTGGCTGGAACAACGAGGCGCTCACGGTGTGCTTTCTGAAAGGCCTTTCCGACACTATCCAAGATGAACTGGCCACTCGGGAACCACCGGACAATCTCGAGTCCCTGATCAAGTTGGCCTCACGCATTGACCAGCGTCTGAGAGAGAGAAACTCAACCGTAGACCTCTAGCCCCTATCAGTCCCAGCTCCGAGTCCCCACCTTTATCCTCGCTGGCTCCATCGGAACCCATGCAGATTGGACGCATCTCCCAGGCTGAGAGAGACCGCCGGATGAGGGAGCGACGCTGTCTATATTGCGGCAAACCGGGCCATTTCCGTTCCACGTGTCCCGGGCTCCAGGGAAACGCTCTGTCCCGTACAGACCGGGGGAACTGTAACGGGAAACATAACCTCCTCCCATCCGTCCAACTCCCGTCTGCTCATTCCAGTCACCCTCTCCTGGGACAACCACAAGCTTCACCTTCAAGCCTTGGTAGACTCTGGAGCCGCAGGTAACTTCATGGATGGTGTCTGGGCGAAGGAGAATGGCGTTCCCTCTGAACCTCTAAGTGAACCCATGAGGGTCACTACATTGGATGGAAGCCCTTTGGGATCTGGACTTGTCACTCATGTCACTACCTCCTTGTGACTTTCAGTTTCACAACACCAGGAATTGATGAACTTTCATTTGATCTCCTGTTCCGAGTTCCCTCTCGTCCTTGGATACCCCTGGCTTCACAGCCATAACCCTCACATCGACTGGTCTGTGGGCACTATCAAGCAGTGGGGTCCTACGTGCCAAGCTACTTGTATTTTCCAGAATTCCCCGAGTTCTACTCCCGAGTCTTTAGAATCCATCGACCTGACCCGAGTTCCCGAGTGTTACCATGACCTCAAACTGGTGTTTAGCAAACAGAGGGCCACCATGCTACCACCCCATAGACCTTACGATTGCCCCATCTGCCTGTTTCCGGGCACTTGCCCCCCCAGGGGTCGGATCTTTTCCCTATCTCCACCCGAACGAGCTGCTATGGATACCTACATCAAGGACGCTCTGGAAGCAGGCCTCATGCGTCCATCCACCTCCCCGGCGGGAGCAGGGTTTTTCTTTGTGGCCAAGAAAGACGGTGGATTACGTCCTTGCATCGACTACCGGGGACTCAATGCCATAACCGTCCGTAACCGTTACCCGCTACCCCTTATGGCCACAACCTTCGAGCTGCTCCAGGAAGCAGTTGTTTTCACTAAGCTTGACCTGCGGAACGCATACCATCTTGTGCGGATCAGACCTGGTGACGAGTGGAAGACCGCTTTCAACACGCCTACTGGTCACTATGAATACTTGGTGATGCCCTTCGGGCCTGACCAACGCCCCAGCGGTGTTCCAAGCGCTCATAAACGATGTGCTTAGGGATATGCTTAACATATTTGTGTTCGTTTACTTGGATGACATCCTCATCTTTTCGAGCTCCCTTCAAGAACACACTAAGCATGTCAGACAAGTACTCAAACGCCTCCTGGACAGCCATCTGTACGTTAAGCCGGAAAAATGTGAATTCCATTCATCCCGAGTACAATTCCTGGGATTTGTAGTGGAACCCGGTCGAGTCCAAATGGACCCCAGGAAGGTAGGGGCGGTAGCGGATTGGCCCACCCCAAATCCGTTAAGGAAGTTCAGCGTTTCCTGGGCTTCACAAACTTTTACCGCAAGTTCATCAAGAACTTCAGCTTGGTGGCAGCCCCTCTCTCAGCTTTAACCAAGGGTGGCAATGCAAGGTTTTTGTGGGGAAGAGAAGCTGAGACGGCCTTCCAAGGACTCAAGCAGCGCGTTCTCTCTGCTCCCATCCTGATACTACCGACTACGGATGAACCATTTGTGGTGGAGGTAGACGCATCAGAGGTTGGTGTTGGAGCTGTCCTGTCTCAGAGGGGTGAAGACAAGAAGCTTCATCCGTGCGCTTTCTTCTCACACCGGCTTACCCCGACTGAGAGGAACTACGATGTGGGGGATCGTGAACTCCTAGCGGTTAAGATGGCATTGAAGGAATGGAGACACTGGCTCGAGGGGGCTTCTCACCCGTTTCAAGTGCTTACGGACCACAAAAATCTGGAGTATATCCAGCAGGCGAAGCGGTTGAACTCTAGACAAGCTAGATGGTCTCTTTTCTTCAATCGATTCCAGTTTATCCTCACCTATCGGCCCGGGTCGAAGAATCTCAAACCGGATGCCCTGTCCCGAGTCTACGCTCCTGCCATTCGAGATGACACGGACATGCCTGTCCTTCCTGCTGCTAAGATTGTGGCTCCGATCTCGTGGCAAGTTGAGGATACCGTGAGACGTGCTCAAGCTAGCGAACCGGACCCGAAAGGAGGTCCTGCCAATCGGTTGTTTGTCCCCAAGGCAGTGAGGACTCAGGTCCTTCTGTGGGGGCACTCCTCTCGCCTCACCTGTCATCCGGGCGTAGGTCACACCTTGGAGTTCATCCAGCGTAAGTTCTGGTGGCCTACCATAAGAGAAGACGTTGCCACTTTCGTCAATGCCTGTCCCGTGTGCTGCCAGGGCAAATCTTCTCACCTCCGCCCTCAAGGACTCCTTCACCCTTTACCTGTTCCCCACAGACCCTGGTCCCATATCTCATTGGACTTTATTACTGGACTTCCTCCATCCCATGGCAATACTACTATCCTAGTCATAATCGACAGGTTTTCAAAGGCGGCCAGGTTCGTCCCTCTGACTAAGTTACCTTCTGCCAAGGAAACGGCTGAGTTGGTAATTAATCATGTGTTCCGAGTCTTCGGCATTCCTCAAGATATGGTTTCTGACAGAGGTCCCCAGTTCGCCTCAAGGTTTTGGAAGGCCTTCTGCCAACTCATGGGGGCTTCTGCCAGTCTATCTTCAGGGTACCATCCGGAGTCCAACGGCCAAACAGAGAGGATGAATCAAGAGCTGGAAACCACCCTCCGATGTATGACTCGTGACAACCCGTCCACATGGTCATCCTTTATTGTTTGGGCCGAATACGCGCACAACACCTTGCGCTCCTCCTCCACTGGTATGTCCCCGCACGAGTGTCAGTTTGGCTATGCTCCTCCATTGTTCCCGGACCAGGAGGCAGAAGTCAGAGTGCCTTCAGCCTTGAAGTTCGTCAGACGCTGTCGGCTTATGTGGAGGAAGAACCGTCTTAATCTTATGCGTTCCTCACAGAGGTACCAACAACAAGCCAACAGATGTCGATCCCTTAAGATTAATCCCACATTTCACATTTCATTGTTAAAACCTGTTGTTTTTTCTCCCCTTGTCCCGGCAGACAGACCTCCCCCTCCGCCTCGTGTCATTGGAGGCCAGCTGCGCCCGGATGGCCAGAGAGTCTGGGAAGGCTCTCCACAAAGACTCCTGGATCCTCCTCATTCGGTTCAGGGCCCTGGAGTCTAGTAGGAACGTCAGGAGCTGTCCCAAAAACTACATTGTGCGACCTTATGTTTTTTCCCTTCAAGGTTGCCAGTATTTAAACCCTTAGTTTCCCTCAGTTCTGTGCTCTGTGTTTGTATGTTAACCCAGTGGATGCTCTTGTGGAATTCTGTTTTTGTTTTTGAGTGTCTCTTGAGGCTTTTTTGTGCTATTCCTACAACCTTTTGCATTTTCCATTTTTGTATTTAAGGACTTCTCCTTTTTACTTTATTAAATACACCGTCTTAAGTACTGCTGTGTCTTCCTCATCTTCTGGGTTCTGCTGACTATTCGTGGCTCAGTTGGTTAAGTGACTTTTCTCACTCCGGAGACCCAGGTTCGTAACCGGGTCCTGACATTATATAGTGAGTGTGCGTAGGGTCAGTGTGCATAGGGTCCGTGCAGATAGTCCGGGTAACCATTCATTGACTTTAGCAGTCTTATGGCTACTTAGGGTAGAAGCTGTCTCGAAGCCTGTTGGTTCAAGAGCTGATGCTCCGGTGCTGTTTGCCGGATGGTAGGAGAGTGAACAGTCTATGGCTTGGGTGGTTGGAGTCTTTGCCAATTTTTCTGGCCTTCCTCTGACATTGCCTGATATAGAGGTCCTGGATGTCAGGGAGCTTTGCCCCAGTGATGTACTGGCCTGTCCGCACCACCCTCTGTAGCGCTTTACGGTCGAGGGAGGTGCATTTGCCATTTACCAAGTGGCGATGCAGCAATCAGAACTTTCTGAGGATCCGAGGGCCCATGCCAAATATTTTCAGCCTCCTGAAGGGGAAGAGGCGCTACCGTGTCATCTTCACGACTGTGCGGTTGTCCTTAGTGATGTGGACGCCAAGGAACTTGAAGCAGTCAACTCGGTATAGTGTAACATTCGAGGAAACATTGTGACTCAAATACTGGATCATCCAGCAGCATTTGATACACAGAATCTGAAACAGCTGACTGACTATCTATCTGTCTGGGAGTAAAACAGAACCCAATCTCTGAATTAACCCCATCCATGGCCAGCACTTTCATTTTCTCTCTTTGCCTCTGTGCCAGGCAGTTGAGGAGGTGCATGTTTGACTGGCACACTATTAATACCTATGTGTGTGGAAAAAAATGCTCTTTACACGCTTCCTTTATTTTTTTTCATTAACCTGAAGTTCGCCATAGTGCATTCATGAACACCTGTATGAATACGCACACGTGGACTCACATACACACTCACACACATGCACACACTCTCTCTCTCTCAAACAAATTGTTCCTCCCTAAATCTTAGTCCAATTCCTGGCCTGATGGGACCAATTGAGGGGGAGATTGTATGTTATGGAGGAAGGCCGTGGCACTACTGGTGTAACAATGTCACTCCATTTACCAGGCCCAAGGAACCCTGCTCTCCTATTACCCAGACTCCCAAGGGGCGGGGAGGAGGAAGACAGACCATTTTGAATCTCATGTGTTTCTATAGGAGGGGTCTGTTCGCCAGACTGTGTAGGAAATTGTTGTGTTTTGATGTGTTGTCTGAGGCGATCTTGAGCAGATCTAGTAGTTGACTCTGTAATCAGAGGTGTTTCCTTCACCATATGGTGGTGTCAGCACTGACACTCACACCTCTGACACCCTGCCTGACTGCAAACACTGCAAACATGCTCACGGGGCTGTTCTGTTGGGAGGGATCACTATCAAGGGGAGAAAGAGAAAGCTTCCCCTTGGCTGATGAGTTTAGCTGACCCATCAATGACTGGAACAGTAAGACATGATAATTACTATGATAATGACATGACATTGTAATGATGACATGATGATAAGGTAGTGTAAAGACATTTGCTTAATGTGGACGCTGTACAGTATATGCCAGCATAGTACAACATAAATGTGTGAACAGACGTGCTTGTATGTAGGCTAATGGTATATGTATCAGTGTTTTTGTATGCATATATTGGTGTTTGTTTGTCTGTACTGTACTGTGTGTCTGTGTTGAAGTATTATGTTTACACTTTTCCGCTCCTCTGCCTCCTCTATATTGGACATGACACCCTCCTATCTCTTTACTTCAGCCCCACTATCTCCCAGCCTGTTTGACTGATGCTTTTGTCGATGCGTTAATGTTCAGCGAAAGCACTATTTTTCCCCCTACTCCGCCAAACAGACACTTTCATCAGAAAAAGACCTGTCTGTAAACTGTAAAAGATTTCCTGTCAAATGGAAAGTAACTTTTTGACAGCAATTGGCCAGGAAGTTACTGTAATTATTTACAATACCGTTACTGTAATTTATTTTACAGCATTTTTTTTTACTGTAATCTAATTTACCAAGTCAAATACTATAATCTAATTTATAGTACCAATTACAATTACACTATATTACTGTAATAACGCAGTGACATATTACCCAGTATTCTTTTCAAGTTTTCAATTCTACATTTACATTTACATTTTGGCCATTTAGCGGGCGCTCTTGTCCTTAGCAATTTGCAGTCGGTGCATTCAACCAAGGTTATTAATTTGAAAAAACATCACAGTCATAGCAAGTAAAATGTATCTGTAACTATTACTGAACATTTTTGTTGTAGTTAAGGGTACACTGATCTTCAAAATAATTGCAATTACAACAAGATACCTTATGATGTATCTCTGACTATCTCTGGATAGTGCCAATACATTATTGAGATATTCATGGTAACTAACTTGATGCCAGCTTCCTATAAATTAATTAAATGTCAAAGCAATGAAACAGTACAATATGATAAAAGTGACTAATAAACTGTAAGAAAATGTATTTTTTTACAGTATTTTACTGTAATTACAAGAGATTGGAGCAAAAAGGTTGGCTGCTAGGCATTTGTATATTACAGCATATCAATGAATACTAGGTGTTTTATATTACTTGCACTTCTAGAGCTTTAAACAAAGGCTTCCAACCTGGCTGTGATTACAGGGCATATCAGAGCAAATGAACATGGTTAAATAGTCAACCATTAAAGGTTTAATGCACCATAATTAATTCTGTAAAACACATTTAGGGTATTTTACTGTGCATTCTACACTGTTTACTATTAGAAATACAGAAAAGTCTTAGTGTGCTGTAAAACACATGTACGGTATTTTACTATACAGTGTTTTACTGTTGAAATTGCAGAAACGTCTTACAATGCAGCCATTGAGAGTAGAGGAAAGGAGAAGAGGAAAAAGCTCCCCTTGCTAAGAGAGCTCGGAGTAGGATCGGCCAGTAATTCAATACCAAACCTGCACTCTGCAGTGGCCAAACCCTTTCAAGTCAATAACCACCCCACTCTGTTATTTCACTCTGTTCTCTCTCTCTCTGTCTCTCTCTTTGTCTCTCTTTCTTCTATCTCTCTCTGCCTATCTCTACCCCCCCCCCCCTTTCTCTCTCTCTATCGGAGACACCACCGCAGACCTTTTGGGAGGAATTAGAGGTGTACCAAATGTTGATGTGCTGGTGTATTTTGGAGACATGAATAGTTTGCAGTGTGTGTTGACAAAACCTTAGCATAACACGTTGTCACTTTCATTTGATTTGTAGAATTAATGTACTCTATTGCACATGGGTTGGGAGGGGTGTATACTTCATCTATATGACAAATTTGCCATTTTTCATTCCCTCTCCTCCTCCTCCTTCTCTTCCCCATCCTCCTCCTCTCATTGGAGCTCTCTTAATATGTCGGTAAAGGTCAGTTTAGCATAATGTCATCATACAGAGCAGCACGACCATGCCCAGCTTATTCAATTCTGCTCTAACGGCACTTTTCACTTGAAACAGCATTAAATGACAGTAACTCTCTTGCATTCACAAGGAGGTTTAACATAGATTGCTTAATATTGCCTCTTCTTTACCCCCTTTGTATTTTTAATGAGAATACAGAGAGAGGCTGGATGCAATGGAATGGTCTTACAACACACTCTGTGTGGATCAGATACATCCAGACAGTGTTTATATAATATTAAATCAGCTAATGTTTAGCGATGGGGTTAATCTCTAGATGTGACTGACATTTCTAGAGCACAGGCACAACTACACACCATCAGAAGTCGAGATTTCATTTTTTGGAAATCATAGCAATCATGAGGCGCAATAACTGAAGATTTTTTTAGGAAGAAAAATGGCATTTCCAGGAAGCAGAAGAGCATATCTCCCTTCAAGATTGTAGGTGACCAGTTATGACATTTGCATACAGTAGGTACAGTTTATCAGTGTCTGCATTATTTTTTATTTAACTAGGCAAGTCAGTTAAGAACAAATTCTTATTTACAATGACGGCCTAGGAACAGTGGGTTAACTGCCTTGTTCAGGGGGAGGACGACAGATTTTTACCTTGTCAGCTCTGGGATTTAATCTAGCAACCTTTCGATTACTGGTAGAACGCTCTAATCACAAGACTACCTGCCGCCCCATGAGCAAGCCATTCACTCAAAGCTCTTATCTCTTTATCATGTAGCATCTGTTTGAGTCTTTATGAAACCCAATCACATACTGTAGCCTGTGACAAACATATACAGTGAAAAATGCCCAGATAAAAACATACACTACATGACCAAAAGTATGTAGACATCTGCTCATTGAACATCTCATTCGAAAATCATGGGCATTAATATGGAGTTGGTTCCCCCTTTGCTTCCATAACGGCCTCCACTCTTCTGGTAAGGCTTTCCACTAGATGTTGGAACATTGCTGCGGGGAATTGCTTCCATTCAGCCACAAGAGCATTAGTGAGTTCGGACACTGATGTTGGGAGATTAGGACTCGCTCGGCGTTCCAATTCATACCAAAGATGTTTGATGGGAGGTCAGGTCAGGTCAGGTGAGGTCAGGGCCATGTGCTGGCCAGTCAAGTTCTTCAACACCAATCTTGACAAATCACTTCTCTATGGACCTTGCTTTGTGCAAAGGGGGAGGCAGGGAAGCCTAGTTGTTAGAGTGTTAGACTAGTAACCGGAAGGTTGCAAGTTCAAATCCCTGAGCTGACAAGGTACAAATCTGTCGTTCTGCCCCTGAACAGGCAGTTCCTAGGCCGTCCTTGAAAATAAGAATTTGATCTTAAC
Organism: Oncorhynchus masou masou; assembly: GCF_036934945.1. Classification (NCBI taxonomy): domain Eukaryota; kingdom Metazoa; phylum Chordata; class Actinopteri; order Salmoniformes; family Salmonidae; genus Oncorhynchus; species Oncorhynchus masou. The sequence continues at coordinate 30,285,412 of NC_088212.1, read as the reverse complement.
TGACTTGCCTAGTTAAATAAAGGTAAAAAAAGTTTTTTTAAAAAGGAGCATATTGTCATGCTGAAACAGGAAAGGGCCTTCCCAAAAATTGTTGCCACAAAGTTAAAAAAACAGAATCGTCAAGAATGTCATTGTATGCTGTAGCGTTAAGATTTCCCTTCACAGGAACTAAGTGGCCTAGCCCAAACAATTAAAACAGCATTGCAACAGCATTGCACATGATGATCTTAGGCTTGTGTGCGACTGCTCGGCCATGGAAACCTGACCTTACTTCCAGAGGCAGTTTGGAACTTGTTAGGGAGTGTTGCAACTGAGGACAGGTGATTTTTATGCGCTACACGCTTCAGCACTTGCCGGCTCCTTTCTGTGAGCTTGTGTGGCCTACCACTTCATGGCTGAGCCGTTGTTGCTTCTAGACTTTTCCACTTCATCATGATTGCACTTAAAGTTGACCGGGCACCTGTAGCAGGGCAGAAATTTGACAAACTGACTTGTTGGAAAAGTGGCCTCCAATGATGGTGCCACATTGAAAGTCACTGAGCTCTTCAGTAAGGCCATTCTACTGCCAATGTTTGTCTATTGAGATTGCATGGCTGGGTGTTCGATTTTTGGCTGAAATAGCCAAAAATAGCCACATCCACTGATTTGAAGAGGTGTCCACTTTTCTATATAGGTCAAAGACGTGTAAGGTTTTCAAAGTAAAAAAATAAAACAGCAATTACAATTCCCTCAAAGGTTTTTTATATTCATTGGAGCGTCACCTGTGCCCTTATATTAGTTACATTCAGAATAAAGCCAATAATTCATTTTTTATTGTGATTCATATGAACATACCCTGGTAAAATATCATTCAGTATAACACTTAGTGTTGAGAATTTTTGTTTTATTTTATGCCCATTTTTCATATATATATAAGTGCTTAGACGGCAGAAATATAACTACCCAAAAAGGTTTTTTACAAACCTTCAACAAATGTTGAGTTGTAGGCGTGACACATCAAATATGTGGTATTCAAAATAAAGTAATATCATTTTTTCTGGCTTTTCTGGCTTACACTGAAAAAAATCTATGAAAATATCTTTCACTTTGTCCTTTGAGGTTAGTTTTTGTCTCTCTGAGTCAACAAAATAAAGTTATTGTATTTTAATATAAAATACTGGGGTTATACTGTATGACAATATTTTGTTACCCTGAATGACCCATATCACTACGACCCACAAATATTGACTATATGTGATTCCTTCAGCAATAACAATAATGATTGTTGTGATTGTCTAAATTGCATTTCCAGTTGGATAATTTTCTTCTTTAGTTCTTGTTTTTCCTTTTGCAGCCGCTTGCAACGCTTTGATAAACCTTTTCACTTTTTCTGGAGTGGAGGAAGCAAGTGGTTGCTCCAGTGTTTGAGATTGAGGCTCAAGGGATTGCTCAAGTTCTGGAGTCAAGGACTCAGATGGTTGCTCCAGCTCTGGAGGTGCAGGTTCATGTTATACTTGTACGAGTTGTTCAGGGGGCTGCTCAAAAGAGTTTCCTTCAGCGGATACCGGAGTTATGTTCATCACCACATTCATTTGTATGATTTAATCAAAATTTTTCCCTCTTTTTTTCAGCATCAGATTGTGTCATTGTATGGATCGGTGGATGACATCCTTCTTTCTTCTCTGATAGCTAAAAACCGAAAATGTAATAGTTATGACACTGGCACAAAATAGGATTCACATCCATTAAATGTTATTAGTAGTCTGATAATAGTAGGCTATACAATGATAACGCTTAAACAAGTTTAAAAGTTAAATCTACTCCCTCTCCCTTTCTCTCTCAAACATGTTTTGTTACTATTTCATAGCTAATATGAATAATAATCACTTTACTTTAATTTGAGCCTGCGGCAACACTTTACATTGCATTAAGCTACATTATTAAACAATTATTACATAATCGTTAATGTTGTAATTATGCATTGTTACACTGTTACTGGTAAATTTCTATCCAATGCAGGTACACAAATGCAATTTCAAGATACCTACACAAATTAGCTACATAAAATGCCCATCAAACTACTTCAATTCAAACATGTACAATTTAGATTTTTCATAAAGTGCCCCAAATGTGAAGCAGCTATTAACTAATAAATCCAAAATCAATGTTTTATCCATAATTGTGTGTGTGTAATATTATATTAACTATAATTAACTATAACTATAATATATAACTATAATCCATCAGTTATACATTAACTACAGTGTAATAGTGCAACTTAATGTTAAGTGTTATCCACCCAGCTTTATATCCTATTCTGTTGCTGACAGTAGCATGAAACCATGAAAACAATACCTTGCTTTTCTTCTGGCTAGTCTTTCCTGCCTAGCAACTGGATCTGCGTTAATCTTTTGTCTGTGCCGTGCAGCCCTCTCCTTATTAGACAACGGCATCTACAGTATAAAGATATTTTGCCTTGGAATACCTTAAAATGCCATAAAATAGTTTAAAATGATCATATTCAGTATTCATACAACAAGTAAATATAAATTGAATGATGTTGTAAACTAGTGAAAACATGGGATAACAAAGCTACTGTCATTCAGCATAATAATTGACATTGTGGTATAACATGAAAACGTTGTTGTGCTGAAGGACAAAAGTGTGATACTGAAGGATGGATTTCATACATAAACATATTTACAGACAGTTCCTTGGCCACCTATATTTATTTATTTATTTATTTCACCTTTATTTAACCAGGTGGGCCAGTTGAGAACAAGTTCTCATTTACAACTGCAACCAGGCCAAGATAAAGCAAAGCAGTGCGACAAAAACAACACAGAGTTACACATAGGATAAACAAACGTACAGTCAATAACACAATATAAAATATGTATACAGTGTGTGCAAATGAAGTAAGGAGGTAAGGCAATAAATAGGCCATAGTGGCGAAGTAATTACAATTTAGCAATTAACACCGGAGTGATAGACATGCAGATGAGGATGTGCAAGTAGCAATACTGGTGTGCAAAAAAGCAGGGGAATTTTTTTTTTAAATATGGGGATGAGGTAGGTAGTTGGTTGGATGGGCAATTTACAGATGGGCTGTGTACAGCTGCAGCGATCGGTAAGCTGCTCTGACAGATGATGCTTGAAGTTAGTGAGGGAGGTATAAGTCTCCAATTGTAAGGGATTGCCTCCTCTTCTTCTGAAGAGGAGAGGCGAAAAGGATCAGAGGACCAATATGCGGCGTGGTAAGTGTCCATGGTTCTTTTTAATACGTAAATGTACACATGAACAAATGACTCCAAAAACAAGAAATGTGAGAAAAAAAACAGTCCTATGTGGTGCAGACACAGAGACAGGAACAATCACCCACAAACACCCTGTGAAACCCAGGCTACCTAAGTATGATTCTCAATCAGAGACAACTAATGACACCTGCCTCTGATTGAGAACCATACTAGGCCGACACATAGAAATACCCAAATATTATAGAAAAACAAACAGACTGCCCACCCCAACTCACGCCCTGATCATACTAAATAAAGACAAAACAAAGGAAATAAAGGTCAGAACGTGACAGTACACCCCCCCCCCCCCCCAAAGGTGTGGACTCCGGCCGCAAAACCTTGACCTATAGGGGAGGGTCTGGGTGGGCGTCTGTCCGCGGTGGCGGCTCTGGCGCGGGACGCGGACCCCACTTCACCATCGTCTTAGTCCGCCTTATAGTCCTTCTCCGTGGCTTTCTAACCATGGCCACCCTCCTCAATGACCCCACTGGACAGAGGGGCAGCTCGGGACAGAGGGGCGGACGCTCTGGCGCCTCTGGGCTGAGGGGTTCTGGCGCCTCCGACTCCAGCAGTGCCGGACAGGCGGAAGACTCCGGCAGCAGCGCCGGACAGGCGGGAGACTCCGGCAGCAGCGCCGGACAGGCGGGAGACTCCGGCAGCAGCGCCCTGGACAGGGGGGAGACTCCGGCAGCAGCGCCGGACAGGCGGGAGACTCCGGCAGCAGTGCCGGACAGGCGGGATACTCCGGCAGCAGCGCCGTACAGACAGGACCACCTGCAGGGAGGAGACAGAGAGACAGCCTGGTGCGTGGGACTGCCACAGGAACCACCAGGCTGGGGAGACCTTCAGGAGGCTTGGTGTTAGGAGGAGGCACCTGAAGGACTGGGCTGTGGGGGAGCACTGGAGCTCTGGTGCGCAGCCTTGGCACCACTTCCCCAGGCTGGACAACTACTCTAGCGCGGACCCTCCAGAGAGCAGGCACAGGTTGAACCGGGCTGTGGGTAAGCACGGGAGATCTAGTGCTTACTACTCGCACCTCTCCCTTAGGCTCCATTCCCACATTTGCCTGGCACGAGCGGAGCGCAGGCATAGGACGCACTGCACCCTCCCAGCGCCCCGGAGACACAGCACGCAGAGCCGGCGCAGGATACCCTGGCCCGAAACGGCGTACCGGCGACCAGACACGCTGAGCAGGCACTATAAGTCCTGGCTGGATGCCCACACTCACATGACACTCTCGGGGGGCTGCCCTATAGCGCACCGGGCTATGGGCACGTACTGGCGACACCGTGCGCTTAACCGCATATCACGGCGCCTGACCAGTAACGCGCTGCTTATAATAAGCACGAGGAGTGAGCTCAGGTCTGCTCCCTGGCTTAGCCCCACACCTCGTCTGCCCCCCCCAAAAAAATGTTTGGGTCTGCCTCTCGTACCTGTCGCACTGCCATTCTGTCTCCTCATATCGCCGCCGCTCAGTTTTCGCTGCCTCCAGCTCTGCTTTGGGCTGGCGATATTCCCCAGCCTGTGCCCAGGGTCCCTCTCCGTTCAGTATCTCCTCCCATGTCCAGGAGTCCTGTGATGCCGGCCGCTGTTGTTGTTGTTGCTGCTGCTGTCGTCGCTGTCTTTTACCACGCCGCTTGGTCCTTGGTTGGTGGGTGATTCTGTAAGGGATTTCCTCCTCTTCTTCTGAAGAGGGGAGGCGAAAAGGATCAGAGGACCAATATGCGGCGTGGCAAGTGTCCATGGTTCTTTTTAATACGTAAATGTACACATGAACAACTGACTACAAAAACAAGAAATGTGGAGAAAAAAACTGTCCTATCTGGTGCAGACACAGAGACAGGAACAATCACACACAAACACACAGTGAAACCCAGGCTACCTAAGTATGATTCTCAATCAGAGACAACTAATGACACCTGCCTCTGATTGAGAACCATACTAGGCCAACACATAGAAATACCCAAATATTATAGAAAAACAAACAGACTGCCCACCCCAACTCACGTCCTGACCATACTAAATAAAGACAAAACAAAGGAAATAAAGGTCCGAACGTGGTACCAACTTCAGTGATATTTGCAATTCGTTCCAGTCATTGGCAGCAGAGAACTGGAAGGAAAGGCGGCCAAAGGAGATGTTGGCTTTGGGGATGACCAGTGAAATATACCCGCTGGAGCACGTGCTATGGGTGGGTGTTGCTATGGTGACCAGTGAGCTGAGATAAGGCGGAGCTTTACCTAATGAGACTTATAGATGACCTAAAGCCAGTGGGTTTGGAATATCTAGCGAGGACCAGCCAACGAGAGCATACAGGTCGCAGTGGTGGGTAGTATATGGGTCTTTGGTGACAAAGTAATGACCTTGACCTATAAAGATTATCCTTAATTTTCATATTTAATATAGCTTTTTATGAAATAATAACATTAAAAGTATGTTTTCTGTGTTGTACAGAAGGACATGTATTTTTGTTACAAAGGTTACTAGATTGTGAAAAGGTGAAATCATCAAATATTTCAGAGATTTAGTCAACTCATCACATTGATAGAGGGTCTTCAATGGGTCTTTTTTGTGATGTCACACACTGTCACATGATTACCATCATGTGATATGCTTTAAAATGGCTTTTTACCTTTGTTATACTGAATGACATTGATGAAGTGCAAAAGTCCGGACAAAAGTTGTAGCAAACACTAACACAATCATGCCATGAGTGTTCATTTATATTTTTAGGAAGAATTTCTACATTTTTAAAACACTTTTGTCATTACAATTTTAACCCGGAGAGTTACACTGAAGGATATTTTCACACTTTAGAGCTCAATAACTCCCTTAAGTTAATAGTTTGCATCACAAATTGTTCTGGGTCAAAAGAATGGTAAGAGTTGAGTGATTTAATATTATATTTATACCTATTTATCTTTTTATGTTAAATTAATGGCTTTCGGACACCAAATTTAGACATCTCGTCTTTGACCCATATATAGTGTATTTATTATTCTTCGGCTGCTGCAAAGTAAATATATACAGTAGGGTAGAGTGGGGGAAGTTGAGCCATTTTTACATTCAGCATCACTCAGTCAAGGGAAGTATAGTATTATTTCTAACAAAAATATTTACATATATTTCAGGATTTTGTGCATCCCTGGAAATAATCAGAATCCATGTAAACATTACATTTTTGAAAACATAGCTTGTCCAAAAAAGTGGTTTCATGGCAGAACTTACCCTGGGTATGGGGTAAGTCGAGCCACAGAAAAGGGTAAGTTCAGCAGTCTAGAAATGTCTGTACTGAAGGAAGTATTACCACTATCTTTTAAAAACCATGTCCAATTTATTTGCCTAACACAATTCAACACAATCACAAACACTTTTTTGTCTTTTAATCATTTAAGCATCTTTTAACACAGGCTTAACATCTTATAAACTAATTGTACTTTTTAAATAACACTTTTAACATAAGCCAGGCCCTGTTGTTACCTCATATTCCAGTGATAATGCCTTGCATTACACCTGGGAAGAAAACACACTTTGCTCAACATGCCATTGACTCAACCATCGGCTCATCTTGCACTAAGGCAAATATTTTGACTATATTATCCCACACAGCTACAAGGATGCACTTTCATGCTAGATTTAGGACCTCATATTCAAGCTCATAGAGACCCCAACTGATGTATAGGACAATCTTAAAATTATCTACTTTGGTTTAAATACAAGTATCATGAAACCTCTAACACAATAAATTCCTTTAACATGTTACCACTTTTTCCATGTGGTTTATTCCTTCACAGACTCTTTGAAATGATGACCTCTTCCTAAATATTTTGTCTAGTGATTAAGTTTGTGTATGGTTTCCTAGAAACAAGAGTGGTTCAACTTACCCTTTTGGCTCAACTTACCCAACTATCCTTAAACATCAGAAGTATCCTAGCTCAGGCAGACAGCCTGTACCGTTCATCCGTTCAAAAAAAGAAATTGACATTAGGGTCAAGGACTGAGAAGAGAACATAGAGACCTAGCTTCCCTTTCTCAACATACACACCCCATAAGCATTGATTAATTACAGTTCTGCAGCTATGGTAAGGGATATATGTCTTCCTATATTACTATAATGTCTATGAAAGAAACATATCAATGAATCCAAAGAAATACAATACATGATTTATCAACTTCCTGGTACGCAAATGTGTGTACAATAAAAACAATCCTTTTCCTCAAACTTTCCTCAAACCTATATATATCTCAATTCAACCAATGTTGCCTACATTCAGGAGCCCCATGGGGAAGAGTTAGTGGGATTACTAATTTCAATCAAACCAATTATCAGTTTTCTTTTGTGGTTGGGAGACTGGACTTTCTCCATGCAGTAAATTAAAGCTCACGAGCTACACACCATTGAGTTTGGGTACAATAGCATTACCACAGACATATGGAGAGGATCAGGACGGTACCAGCTAATGATATCATCGGCACATAGTGGGAGCACAAACCATCGCCACGCAATGCTTTTTTACCGCCTCGCTCTGGCTCGGATGTGCGATACACATGTCGGATAGCCAGCAGGAGGCTTTCTTGGGAAAACCAGGCATGGGGTATTTGTGCGTCTGGAACAGGAAGAGTATGGCTCAAAGATGAACTGAGCCTTCTACATGTAATAAATCTTTTGGCACTCTTCAATGGAGGCGAGTCAAGACAAAACAACCAGCAGACTGAACCCAATGAGGCAAACTGTCGCCCCCCCCAAGCGTTGAACAAACTACACTCAAAGAAAACAGAGTTCTCAAAGGGTTATCCGGATATCCCCATAGGAAAAGCCCTTTTTGTTTCCAGGTAGTATTATTTTGTGTTCCATGTAGAACCCCCTGTGGAAAGGGTTCTACATGGAACACAAAAGGGTTCTACCTGGAAGCCAAAAGGTTTCTAGCTGGAAAACAAAAAGGGGGTTTTCCTATGGGGATGGCCGGACCACAATTGTTTTCACTCAGGATCCTTACCAGAGGAAAACATGTCTCACTGCAGTGATGTGATAGCATTTTCCTTTACTAGCGTTGGTCAAAATGCACCAGGTTCCAGTGTGGTCAGGTTTTGACCAGTATTGGTCAGAGTGGTGTTTGTCTGTGGTGGCCAGAGCACTTGTTCATGACCAGTGTGAGCTGAGTGTTCATATTACCGCGAAGGAAAGCAATTAACACAAGAGCCTTGAGTTAAAAATCCACCACATGCACAAATGAGTCCCTCAACATGCATTAAGAATGCACCACTACTGTATTGCACTGCAAGTAGTCAGAGTAAGGAAGGCTTAACGGGAGTCAGCCAGTGGGGAGTGTACAACTGGAGGGCTGTTTGAGTGAGGCATATCTCAACTTCGGGTCAGAAGCTCCTATGGGCCTTTAGTCATTGGCGAAGGTACAAATCTGTTCATCTTAGTGCTCTCTGATGATCTCTGATGAACTACTCTTGTCTGGGAAGGCAAATGTGACTGCTGAACCCATATCCACTTCTTTGTGAAATGTGTATGACGACGCCTTGTCATTTGGAAGCCACTTAGGTATCCAAAAGACCACGCCACAGCTGCACAGCTAGTTGTGTGATTTATGTTTGTTTTCTTACTTGCTATAGCTTACACATTTATAAGGAGAGCATGCTCATCTGCAAACTGTTGTCTTGTGTAAATATACAACACTGGTAGTTGGTGAGCCTAACACTGGCTTGCTTTCTGCCTCTAAGCACAAGTCTAGCTCTTTTACGTTCAACCTTGTTGGAAATCATTTTTCCTGATTTCCTTTTTTCAAGATGTAATACACAGCGGCACAAATGTGACTGACCGGTTTACACTGAATATCTGAGTCTTAATGGTTATTTAATTGCACACCAAACAATCCAGTTATGGGAGCTTGCAGCAATACTAGGAAAGTCGGGCAAAAGGCATCTCTCTTTGCTGAGTGAAATGGTTGTCTTCACTCACCCCTCCCTCTCTCAGCCCCCCTCTCTCTCCTTGTTTGCTCTTTGTCCCCTGGAGCGGTGCTGTGCCATGGGAGAGGCGGGGTTAGGGGAGGCTGCGGTGCTGCCATTTGGCTTGGGGGCCACATGTGTGCCGGATGTCCTGGGTTTGATTCTAAATCGCTCTGACACCAAAACAAACAAACTTTCCCACTGTCCCAAACAGGCCTAAAAAAGTATGGGCACAGGGAGAGAGATGCAATTACAGCAGCTAATTCTTTTGTGGTCACCAAAGCTAAACCCCCTCCCTGTGCCCCCCTACCCCTCCCACCCATTCAAGTAGCCGAGTATGGGCTGGTGTGTGTGTGTGTGTGTGTGTGTGTGTGTGTGTGTGTGTGTGTGTGTGTGTGTGTGTGTGTGTGTGTGTGTGTGTGTGTGTGTGTGTGTGTGTGTGTGTGTGTGTGTGTGTGTGTGTGTGTGTGTGCGTGCGTGTGCGTGCGTGCGTGCGTGTGTGTGTGTATATGTTTGGACAGGGAGAGGGTGTGTGAGGTAGGTTACCCAATGCCTCATCTTCTCTCACAGCTGCAAGAAGGTCAGGCCACTAAAACGATTAGCTTTGCTCATCACATACAATTAGGGTTAGCATTCTGCATGGAGGCATCTGTTGCTAATTGAAGCCAAATAGATATCAAGGAGTGCCATGCATTTTATATGCTGTAAAAACAAGCAGTCCACAGAACTGGAAGTAAATAGACTTTGGCTTGTGTGAAATTGAAACTTTGAACCACCTGCATACCTGAAATGCGTTCAGTACTGGGTGCTTTGTCTGTAACTGTTTGGAATTTGTTAACTTTTACACTGGAAGGGCTAACATAATTGCTCTGGTAATTGTAGAATGAGTGGATTGGCTCCAACTCCCACAGAATACACAAACACACACACCACAGCCAGGCAGGCAGACAACGAAGCTGGATGTCTTGGGGACAGTGTGAATGTGAGTGTGTACCTGAGCTGCACCAGACCAGGGCCGTGACGGTGATATGATGCGGCTGGACTGTGTGCCCACTGCCCAGCTGTCATCAGCCAGCGCCTGCCTAACTGGTGAGCGCTGATACCCCCCAGGCCCTTCATCCCCACACTAGCTACGAACAATGAAACCAAGGCAAGCACTCTCAACCACACATAGACACAGATACAAACACACACATATAAATACATGGACACATACAAACTAAGACATAGAGGAACTAAGGAAATAAATGTCACAAACTTAAACATGCTTTATTGTCTTGCATAAACCTTTTGACTATGCATGTGCGTTTGGATTTCTTGTTAGAACAGAGTACTAGTTGAATAGTATCACATGATGACTGTGGCAGGGTAATGTTCATAGTGAGACCACTATCCCATTGCAACTGATTCATCTGCCGTTGTGTGGACAAGTGGTGTTGGGTGTCACGCCACAACTATTCTCAAAAGGTCTACAGCATTTTACACTAGGAGGAAAGTGGCATTTTTTTGTAGAAGTCAGGAGAGCACGCTATTTTATCAACCAGCTGGCCTATATATAATGTTTGACCCTTTCACTGGGTAAAGCTCAGCCCCCTTTTACATCTCACCTGCCCTTTGGGTCAAGGAAACAGAGAGGGGGAGGAACAATTGAGAGCTGGCATTTGGTTTGAGTGAATGGTGCTGAAAAGGTCTTCAGAGAGGGGTGTTATTTGTCATGGCGGTGAGCTTGTGAGTGTTGGAGGTACTGAGTGTGGAAACTGTGAGGACATACCGTTTGAGGGGAGCCCTGTGTGATGG